>NW_010295619.1:0-245 GCF_000700745.2 Antrostomus carolinensis
TCGGGGGCACCTTTCCCAGCGGCTGGTGGCACGTCGTAGACATCCTCTGGCAAGTAGGGCTCCTGCTGGGCCAGGACGATGGGGTGGCGGGAGGGGTCGAAGGTTTTCTGCTTGGCAAAGGCGGGGGGCACGTCGTACGTCTCCTCCCGTGCCGGCCCATCCGGCACATCCTTGCTGACCGAGGGGGGGACATCGTACACCTGCAAGGGCAGCAGCAGGTACCATCAGCATTGCCGGGCGAGCTG
>NW_010295619.1:313-597 GCF_000700745.2 Antrostomus carolinensis
GTGCACCAGGGCAGAGCCAGGCACCCCATGGGCACCCCTGCACCTGGGGAGGCTGGCACAGACCCGCTACAGCACCCTCAGCCTCCCACCTCCCCTTTGGGGTGGGAATCACAAAATCCTAGAACAGCCCAGGTTGGGAGGGACCTCAAAAGCTCATCTGGTCCAACCTCCTCCCCTGGATGAGACCACCTAGCGCCCCTTCCCCTTGCATCTTGAAAGCCTCCAGCACCGGGAACATCACCACATCCCTGGGGAGGTTGCTGTGGTGGATGGTTGTTCTACCA
>NW_010295619.1:696-954 GCF_000700745.2 Antrostomus carolinensis
CTCCTGCCCTGGTTCCTGCCCGTTGGGACCTTTCACTGCCATGGGGGGCGTGTCATAGACCTGGAGAGGACACACAGGACAAGTGTGTCAGGGATGCTGTGGACACCCACCTCCTCCCAGGGACCGGCTGGGAAGGATGGACATGCCAGCAGCAGCCCCGAGGACCACAACATGCCCAGGTTTGGGTGTAATTTGCCCAAGTTTGGATGCCAGGCTGTGCCAGAGTATTGCCTGCGCTGGGGCATGGAACCAATGACC
>NW_010295620.1:0-215 GCF_000700745.2 Antrostomus carolinensis
TCTCAGTGAGGTCCATATGCCCAACATGAGCTTCTCCTCCATCCTCCATGGTTGGACTCTGTCCTCAGATGTCCTCCCTCCTACCCAGTGGGACTAGAGCAAGACAGGTGGTCCCAAACCAGGGGATGCTGGTTACACCCATGTCCACCTTCAGCCAGAGCTGTTCACCAGTGATGCTTCTGGTGGTGAATGGCTGCAGTGGGGGCGGGGCCCCC
>NW_010295620.1:770-999 GCF_000700745.2 Antrostomus carolinensis
GCCACTGACCAGGGAGTTCCTGGGAAGCTGCGGTCCCCGGGACAAGCAGCCACGACTCCCCAAGGGGGATCACCCCAAAGCAAGCGGGCAGAGGGCACAGACCATCCCCACATCCCAAATCCCAGGCAGGGGCTGCGCAGGAACTGGGATCTGGGGGTCAGTGGGTGCGAGCGGCCGCCCAAGCACACAGTGTGGGGCTCCAGCCTGCCCTCGGCTCTGCCTGGCCCGG
>NW_010295620.1:1124-2351 GCF_000700745.2 Antrostomus carolinensis
CCGGCTGGGGAACGGCACCGTGCGAGGGGCTGAGCTCAGCGAGCGACTGTCATTACAGTCACTGAGGGCTTTTAAGAACAGGAAAGAGGCAGTTACGGCAACTCAACAACTGCAATGCGAGAAGAGACTCTATTTTAGAAGCACTTACGCTACACGCAGACATCTCCGGTCCTTCCCACCCACCCGGAGAAGCCAGGGGATCAGGGACCGCTCGCTCAGACAGTGAGGCTGGGGGAGAGCTGCCCTCCAAGGGGCACAGGCACCCAGGGCTTGGGGTACCCAGGGGAGCTGCACCCCAATGTCCCCCGTCCCCCTGAGCAAAGGCACCCAGCAGTGACACCACTGCAGTGACAGCTAACGAAGCTGGGGCGGCAGCTAACGAAGCTCCTGCAGATGCCACAACAGAGCCAGCGCCGCACAGAAGCTTCAGTGGTTTTGAAGAGGATCCCTCGCAGCAGGAGGCCGAGAAAGGGGCTTTTCAAGACCTCAGCAGCATCAACGGGAAGTGTTAGAGTCAGAACCCAGCCACCACCAGCCCTTTCAATGGGACTTTACAGTGAGGATAAGTGGAAGAATTCAAAGGGGAACGAGAGCAGCTTGAAGTTTAATGAGGAGAAGACGTGCAACCAGCCTCTCGTTAGGAAACGGGCTGTAACAGCACGAGGCCACCCCAACCCTGCACACAAAGGAGCTGATGGCCTTTGTTCATCGGTGCTCGCACCTCCAGAGCAGCTCCCAGCCACCCCACCAGCTCCAACAACCTCAGGTTGCTCAGGGAGGGTATCCAGGGCTGCAAGAGCCACTCATCAGACCCCAGCTCCCTCACTGGAGGAGGCTCCAAAACCCTATTCTCATTTTCCAGCTGCTCCTGACGAGGTTAAACTCGAGCTGCCAAAAGCCCTGTGCAAAGCCCCCACTCCCACTATTCAGGGGGTGCCACGTCCCCCCCAGGCTCTGGGTGGCAGAGCTGGCCCTGGCAGCACAGTGTCACTGTGACCCGCTCTGCCCAGCTGATGCTCTCCATCAAAGCACAGCACGTTCCCCGAGCCCCTTCGCCTTCACCCGCGTTAACAGCTACTGACAGCTCCAGCGCACGCCGCGTCCGGGCTGTAATACTTTGTCATTTCACATCCCAAAGTGACAAGGTATCATTCATCAAGTGCTCTCCTGTTGCGAGTGCACGTGCAGTGCCGGCTGTGACCCCCACCCCGCTCCCACCACACATTG
>NW_010295621.1:0-16524 GCF_000700745.2 Antrostomus carolinensis
GATGTGGCAGGGGAGGGTGAGGTTGGCCATGAGGAAAAGGTTCTTGAGGCAGAGGGTGGTGGAGCACTGGAACAGGCTCCCCAGGGAGGTGCTCATGGCACCAAGCCTGACAAGATTCCAGCAGCATTTGGCCAGGCCCTCAGGGACATGGTGTGAATGTTGGGATTGTCCTGTGCAGGGACAGGAGCTGGACTCCATCATCCTTGTGGGTCCACCTCACAGCATTCAATGATTCTATGGTTCTCTGAGTGCCGTGTCGGGCTGGCCAGGAAAGCACTGGGGCTGTAACCATGTCTAGACCTCAAAGGAAACCCCAAATCTGTGTGTGGGGAAGGCAGGGTGTGGGCAGCCACGGCAGGCTGTGCTGTGCCACCCGGCACGGATGTCAGCAAGAGCTGCCACCCTGGGGTGGGCAGGTGTGGTGGGGAGGGGTGTCGCATGGTGCTGCTATGCCATAGTCCAGGTAAACTGCTAACGGGGTGACAGGTCCCATCCCCAAAAAGTTGCTTCTTTTTTGTCTCTTTTTACATAAATGTGTCGTCTACATGATGGTGAGCAACAACAGGGATGGAGTGTTTCAGCCCCACGCTGGAGGCAGGGAGAGGTCCCTGAGATGCCTTTTCCCAGAACACTGAACTGGGAGGTGTCAGGATTCAAAAGGTAATTCCCAAATGATTTTGAACCACACTGTGTTCCTTGGTGTGTGATTTCTCCCAGGCCTTCCTGGGGAAAAAAATAATTTTAAAAAAATATATATATATTTCAGGCCTATTTCCTCAGTGTCCGTGAAAAATTGGACTCATGTTTGAACCCAAACACCTGCTCTTGGGGTTGTTTTCAGGCAGAGTTATCATCATCTGAGTCAACAGACAGGCCCATGAGGTTGCCTGTGGTTGGCTCCAGCACTGTGTTGGTTACAGAGGTTTTCTAGAGAGCTTCAGTAGGTTTTCTTTTCTTGTTTGGTTTTTTTTTTTAGTCTCATCATGTTTTATTTAGGAGATGTACTTACTATAAAGGATTCCTGACATAGAAGGGGCTTTTTGCTGTCAAGAACAACATCACCAAAATTGGATTTCTGTAGCTTTCTTCTCATACCCTATTCCCTTTGTATTATTGGTAATTACAGAATGATAAAAGAACCTTAAGCAGAAGGTGTAGGAAGTCACAATCTCTGCTCCTGAAACCTGCTGCTCTGAGTTACAGAAACAGCGGTGAGTGACAGGTGGCAAATGACAGGCCAGGAGGAGGCTAAAAGAGATCTCTAATTCTATCAATTTAATGAGTTCTTTCCTTATCAGCTTCAGCCCTTGTCCACATCTGCTAAGTGGTTTTTCTTAGAGATCGAATGACTATGAATTAGTGTGTGGCAGCTCCTTTTGTTACACAACTGACCAGATTTTCCACAGTTCAATCTCGAAAGAGCTGAAGCTGTTTTTCAAGCCTGGCCTCTAAAGCAAGCGTGCAGATGGCAGCTGAGCTCTTCTGAACATCAAGCCTTGTGTGGGGAGGGGGACAGATTGTGAGGCCACGAGGCTTCCACCCACCCAGGCAATACCCAGGGCCTCACTGGGTGCCTCCAAGAAGCTTTCACCCTGATACTTCCCCAGCGTGGGAGCCAAGACAGCCACGATGCTCACGCTGGGATCCTGCGTTTGGATCAAACTTGTGTGGCTGCGTCCACACCGAAGCAGCAGTGATCCAGACTGCCTTGGGAAGGACTTTGCACTAGCCTAGGAAATGTGATCCAGTGTTTTGGGAGAAATCTGTCTTTCCTTCGTTTGCCAAAGTGTTCACCACCTGGGAGCGCAGTGTGCTGAAGCAATCCTTGCTGCCCACTCTTCTGCCCCTGGAATGGATCTATCACAGGAAAGGCATCTGTGTGGATAACCTCAACCCCAGGTCTTCTGCTCCAGGGCTCTGATAACTTTGAGAGTGGTGTAGAACAAAGACCTCCCTTGTCTCATTTCTACCATCATGAAAACCAATGTTGTTTTACCTTGGACCACACGAATACCAGGGGCTGACCTCCCCTTGAGAAACTGGATTAGTGCTAAACCTCAATGTGCAACCATTTATAGAGCTTTAACCCACACGAAGGCCACTTCCATCAGCAAAGAGAAACCTTGAAACTACAAAGCCAAACTGCAGGTGGACCTTGTTTATTAGGTGGAGGGTTTTTTGCAGCAGGCTTGAAATTGTGTTTTATAAACTGCAAATGTAAAATGTTACTATATTTATTCCTATTTGTCCATAATTCTTTCTTAGTGATGCAAAAAGCTTTTCCCCTCAAAGTTCTCAAGATGTTTTTTGCTTCGCTCTCTAAATCAGGAAATGCAACAACATTTTGCATGGAAGACAAAGGCACAGAGCACATTTCACGTGCATGAGGACAGGTAGGGCAGGTACTGCTGAAGCAAAGGACCTTTTAAGCTGCTGAGTGGGGTTTTTCCCCCCTCTGACACTTAGGTGACACTTAGCAGGGAAACATATTTCAGCTTTGTAGCAGGAGTTGACAGAATTGATGCATTTGGAGATTTAAGATGCACAATCAGGCAGCTCAATCTGCACCAGCTCTGATTAAATTAAGTACTGTGGAGTCAGCCTCCTAAATTTCTGCTTGCCAGTAACAAACAGCATGGAGGTGAAAGCTTGTGTTTACAGGCTCACCAATATGATGTTTTAATAACATGCCTTATTAATAACTATTTTACTCTGAGTTTGGATTTATTTAAGGGCTCTTACAGAAATTTTTCAGCTTCATGTGGCTACTGACTTGAACTTAATGGCTTCAAAGCTCTATAGATTAGCTGAAAGTAGCCTGAGCTATGTTTTCTATACAATAAAAGCAGCATGGACATAGATTCCATGCAGAAATACCCAGGCACCTTCACTGAAAGTGTGCCAAATAAGTATATATACAGAAAATAAATTCTGTAAGTGCATTATTTGTGTGCACAGTTATTTTTAAGTGTATTCAAAACTGTAGCAAATGACTAGCCAGAACTGAAACTGTTTTCATTTGCAGTTACAGTAGATGCACACGCTATCACAGCAATCGCACGCGGCTACGTGCAGTCTCCTTTGAAACCGCCTCATGCAACTTCTGTCCAAGCAAAGAGGTATTTGTGCTGGTGCCTTTGAACCTGCACACCACATCAAGAAGGAAAGGAAAATAACAGGCCAAGGGCCTCAAGAAACATGGATTATCTTGTTTACTGTAACCACCTAGAAATGGCCAAGGCAGCCTTGAGTTCTGCAGAAGTCGAGTACCTTGCCCTATTTCTATAATAAGGCCTTCTCATGCATTGCCTGCTTCCCATCTGATGTGTTGTGAGTCAAACAGGACTCAGAGTAGGTGGGGCTTTCACCAGACACCACGGTAAGACTGCAAAAGTTTCAGTTCCTGAACGGGTTTTGTAACAACAACACCCTGAAGCGAGAGATTACCAGAGACAATTTGGCCACCTTTAGTCATGAGCCACAGCGGCTTCCAATGGAGCTCCTGGAGCTGCTCATCGCAGTGTGTGCTGCTCCCCTGGCAGCTGAGGCAGAGGAAGCAGAAGCAGTTCATGGTGTGTTAAACCCGTAGAAAGACACAGGCTGAGAGATGTCTGACATCCCACTTGCAGAGTCCAATGTCATCCTGAAAACCACTTCCTCCTTCTCATCAGCAGCATCCTGTGTGATTTCCTGCCTTGTTTTGTAAGAGCCGTACAAATGAAAGGATTCCTCCTTTATAGAAAGCCATTTTCTGTCTTTAGAAGCTTTTCTTCTAAATCTACTTACAAAACCCCTCTTTAAAGCATTTTTTAACAAGTTTTCTTTTTTCTTTTTTCTTTGTTTCTTTTTTCTTTGTTTTTTTTTCTTCTATTTTTCCCCCTTCTTTTTTTTTTCTGGAATTCAAAGTATTTCTCTCTCCAGTCAAAATCTTTTACCTGGCTTTTTGTTGGTTTGTTTTGCTGTTTGTTTTTTTTGGGGGGGGGTTGTTTGTTTTGTTTCTTTGAAGAGGAGGCTCGTTAACATAAAACCCCCAAAATTCACTATTCCCATTACAAAACCTATTTTCTGAGCTACAGCACAGCAAAGTTTTCAATTGCACACACAAGAGCTAATTTTTCACTTAAATCACTTACTGATCTTAATAACTACAAACATCTTGGGCTTTGTTTCAAAAAGAAATTAATTTCCTTTCTATCCTCATCCAAAATCCACCGTGAGGAGCAGATGTATTCACAGTAATTTGCATGCACCATGCACCACTCCTACTACTGTTAGGATATCACTCCCTCCCACAGGCATGTAAAGCTGCTTACTCAATGCTTAAGGCCAAACTCTAACACTACATTGATGGATCCTAAATTGAGGTAAGTTGGCATCTTCTGGCAGCTCCTGAAACTGAGCTTTGGCAAAAAATTTAACCTCCTTTACACTCAATTAGATTCTTTTAGTCTCATTTAAACTGCCACCCACCTTCCATTGTGTGTTATAAACCCTCCAAACACCTTAAACTTTCTTCTTTTGTATTAATATGTAAATTAAATCAATTTACCTTCCTGCTAGTCATGTTCATATGGGTACAAATCAATCTCAGGATAAGCCAGCTGAGGCAAAGGCAGACTGCTTAGACTCCACCATATCCCTCTGCTCTGCTCTGTGATTCTCCACGTCTTGTTGGCTTGTCTGCCTGGAGTCAAACCAATTGACTTGCTCTCTTTTGTCATTAAGAACATTGTCAATGAAATAAACCTGAGGAACTGTGTAACAAAGACAAAGTCAAAAGCTTGTCAGCCCTCTGGAGACCAAAGGCATTTGTTGCTCCTGACCAACAGCATTTCCTGTGATAACAATAGTTTTTGGTTACCACAGGCTGTCACATATTTATGCACAAATTCCAGTTTCTGAGAATTAAACGAGTATGCCTGGGGCTGGCCTTGGTGTGAAACTTGGCAGGTTTGGTTCACACGGCTCCCATAGTTTGTCCATGGGTTTATATTCCTTCTCCCTGGGTCTTTCAGCTCCAGCAGGCACCTCGCAGCCATCGTATCTGTGTTTACTCCACCTGTAGTATAATTTTCCCCCGCAGCCATGGGCAGTCCTGTGTTAATCTGCAGTCAGCTCTGTTACACGCTCGGGGTTGAAACCAGGAGTTCAGGTTTTATGGTAGAATCCTGCTATGACTCCAAGGAACCCGTTTCAGTAGCAACAAGCTAAATTCAACAGTAGTTTCTGTTTTACACAGATTGTTTTCAGAAGTTGTTGACTCAATCCTGCCTGTCTGGGCTTCTCTGTCGTGATGACACCCTCGCTGTGAGACCCCTGTGTTTGTGTGGCAGTCCTTTATTCCAGAGCTCTGGTTTCTCAACGTTGGAGCTCTGGGCAGTGCTCACTAGCTGCCATGCTACAGGTACACATCAACAGCAGCAAGAGGTGAACATAAAACCTCTCCAAGTCCCAATTTTTATACGGGTGCTGATGTTGGCAATCTTTAGTCAGCTCATTACTCTTTGTGGCTGCAGTAAAAAGAGGCTTGTGCTACTTGAGATCTTCCCAGACCTCTTATAAGGATCAGTTGGTTAATGTATGTAGAAGGTTAGAATATATATGATGCTTTCTGAACCACAGGTGTATTGGGAGTTCTTAATTGCCCAACTCTTTGATGTCCAGTGGCTTGTACCTTCTTCATCACTTTGAGCCAGAAGTATCAGCACACATGAGGCAGTATATCGAGCATCTTTGTGCTTTTTATACTTGGCAAGGTCGTGGCAGCCTTTTGTGGCTTTGACTCATGCCCTCAGCTCACTCTGCAGCTGGGATGGCCACTGGTGACCTCGGCGTTTGGACTGAGATTGAACCGCAGTTCCAGGAACGCTGCCTGACCCGGCTTCCCCGCTGATGTGACCTGGGGTTGCTCCAGCTCCTCAGTGGATCTGTGCTGACTTAGTCTGGCCAGTGCCTGGCTGCCTCGTTCCTTCTTTAGATTTCAGTTTGTTTTAGGTCACAGACTGCTTTGGAATTGAGGAGGGCCATGAATCTCTCAAGATGCACTTGACAAGCTGACATGGGCTGAGCTACTAAAACAAAACACAAACCTTGGCCAACTTCCCTTGTGATCCCTGAATATTTACTATCTTCCTGGTTTACTGTGCAGGTGAAATTATTCCCTGTTAAGTTGTCATTTCAGCTGTAGGTATTCTGCTTCCATCCAGAGTTGGCTTTGTTCAGAACCTAAAAACATCATTCTTTTAATCAACTGAATTGGACTTTGAATCTCATGCAGTGGCAGGGACTGAGTACACTGTGCCTGTAATGCCCCATCTGTCTTCTGTGAAGCTGTACAGAGAGCAGCCAGAGGACCTTTGGGCTCATCTAAAAATGTTACACTCGAATGAAACCTGAACTAAAAATAGTCATTACGGGAAAACAAAGGGGACAACCTGACCCCACAGTTGGCAGTCTCAGTACAACAGCAGTGATATGTAATTGTCTGCGTATTTCTAAACTACACTCGAGAACAGCTTCCAGGAGTTCCCAAGTAGAGGTGCACACACAGCTCTGGCAGATGGTTTCTCCTTGCAGGAGAGGGGGCTCCTTGGACTATCCAGGCTCCATCCCAGATACAGACTAAGCTGTTTGACATATTGCAGCTCAGATACCTGCAAAAGCTCTCAAGTGGACCAAACCTCACTCTTTTTCCCTGACAGCAGAAGATTTGAGTAAATCAGTGAAGCTCTAAATAACCCTGATAAAATAAGACTGGGTCATTGTCAGAGTGATGCCCAGTGCAGTGGTAGAAACCCCAGTGTAGGTCAGGGTCCTGTGTTATTAGGCAGTGACCAGATGTCCTGCAATCAAGGTGGAGAAAACAGGTATAGTATGAGAAATGACAAAGATTTGAGTTTGCTAGGGTTAAAGCACAGGTCAGCAACAAAGCCACAAGCAAGTTGTATATCTTCTGAGCCTGAAAGCAATACTTCTATTCACTGGTCATACTAAAGAAACTATTGGTACCATAAATTAGTCCTAATGTCAGTGAGATCTCTTCTAGCCACCCCCTTGGCCAGATGGCCTTTATATTTTTTCATGTAAAGTGTACCAGGTAACTCAAGAAACCTCTGCCCTCACACACAAATATAATTATCCTGTCATCTTCCTCTGTTTTTTTTCCCTTTAGGTTGCTTTGCAATTCCCAGCTAAAATAAAGACGACTTCAAGACAGACAGATTCACACACACACAGAGGACTGTTCCCAAACCAAAAGCATCCCTCCATTTATCACAGCCCAAGAGAGGACAAGGTGTCTGGTATTCGCTGAGTCCACTGCTGAGAAAACTAAAACCATTTTGGCCTCCCACATTTTCATGACGGACAAGTTACTTCAAAGAAGCCAAGCCTAGCATAGATAAAGAGAACAAGAAAAAGGCTGGTGTCTTCAGGCTGCTCAGAGCTGCAGAAGCCCCCGATCACCTCGAAACCTGAGGTTCTGCTATCAGGAGCTGGCGGTGAGTGAACCAGCAGAGGATCTCTGAGCAGGGCTCAGGCTGTAGCAGTGAGAGACAGGGCTTGTGTACACAGTGTATCCAGCAGACTTGTTCAGCCTAGCCTGAAATGTCACTTTTCAGATGTTCTCTCTGTGATTAGAACCAGGAAGAGCAGAAATAAAAAGTACATTTATTTTTTCTCCACGTGTGCAAGCTTCTCCACTGCTTTTTATGGGGGACACCCTCTATTCTGTGCTGTGAAATGGCACTAAACTGAGGGAAAACATTTCCATAATTATAATAGACCTTTGCACGTGGCAAAATTCTCTTGCCTCACTTTAGAGAAGACGTGAAATTTGAAATGCAAGTTTGTACCACAATTCTATGGTCCTTTATGCCAGGTTAGAGCACTACTGGATCATTTAGCAGGACAAATTCAATCCAGATCATGCCTGGACACACAATTATGTTTCTGTTGAATTAGCCAGAGTACATAATACAGCATTTATGTTGGCTTTATGCTGGCAGCAGGAAGAAAGACAATATCTAATCTGGCATAAAGCCCACCAATACAGGCTTAATGTCATAACTTTCTGAACAGTTTTGAATGGAATCAGTGGGTTGTGTGATCTGTGATCTAGCATTTTATATCCAGGAGCCCTAGAGCCAGATTTCCTGTATCATCAACCTGTGACCATATCTGCAATGTTCAAAGTATCTGCTTCTCCATAAATTGTCCTCATTATGCCTCCTCACCTCCTTGTCCCCTTTAAGGTTCCTGTCCGTTAGGGCACTGTACTATATGGAACTCACGTTCAAGTTGAGCCTTTCACTGTTGCTCCCAAGGACCTGGCAGAACTGTACGTGATGTAATCGTGTGTAAATTGGGTAATACAAATATCATGGTTGTTTGCTCGACGGGACCGATGGATGCGCACTGTCATTGCCTTGTGCAGTCACTGTGGTCTTGCCCGTGCAGCCATGGGAACTGTCAGTGACAATTTCTCAATCCTAATGGTCTTTAGTGGCGTCTAATTTCTGAAGGGACCTCTGCCTCTGCATTTCTCCATCCTACAGAACCGGGGTTGGACAAGGCTCTGCTTGCTCTCATTCACAGAAGGTGCTGTTTTCTAAGAAAACCAACAGCGTGCCAGGCTGTCATTCACTGAGGAACTTGGAAGAATCCAACCCTCTGAGCTGTTTTACCTGCTGACACTTCTCATCTAGTCACTTTTACCAAAGTAATCCACTAATTTACAGCTACAGGCTGGAGTTTCTCTGTGTATTCTTTGGGAGAAAACCCATTCTGGAAAAGTTGCTTATTTTAGAACGCGTAGCCTCAAGGAAGATATTTTTCCTTAATCCTAAACTAAATGATATCATACTTGGCTAGCGCTGTAACCATGGTACTGAAGTTATTTATGACTCTGAAATTAATGCTATAGTTAGCAACACTGGAACAGGGTTTCTTCTATGCTACTGTCCAACTGTCTCCCTCCCCCAGCCCGAGGCTACTCTGGAAAGCAAGACAGAGTGTCTCCAGAGGGTCTTTAATTTGCAGTAAACAATGTCAAGCCTTTGCTGATCCCCACAACTTGGCAACACACAAGTGGATATGTACAAAGATGCATCTTCTAAGCAAAACAAAGCACTTGGTTGTGTTTTTATTGATCTGATTTTGTTACGATGTTTATTTGTTTTTGTTTATTTTAGTTCTTAAAGTAAATGTTAATTTCTGTGAAAGGACCTGGAACTCCAGTGTGCAGAGCCAGCGCTGGCAGGAGGAGGGAGAGCTGGGTTGTGTGCTACTCATCAGCTCCAACATCAGGGAATCACCACGAGGGCAAAGAAGAGAGGTCAGCTTTTGTGCCTCCGACGCTTGGCGAAAGTCACCTCACAGAAATGGATATTCTGTATATAAAAGATATCTGGGGACCAAACACTATTTCAGTCTGATCCCTCAGCAAAAATCCCAAAGAAAGTTGGGAAGAATCCAGTGAAGTGGAGAACAGAAGAAACACGGAAAAAACACACAATGTTGAATCTCTCCTGGTCAGAGATCAGGCAGGTCCCTGCTTCCACGGTGCAGATCACTGAGAGAAAAGCTGATGGCCACATCCTGAGGCCCAGACAGCAGTGTGGTGACCCAGACACCTCTCTGCTCTTCTAGGGGACTCACACCAGCAGCAGGAGCTTCTTCATGCCTTACACAGCAGATCATCACCTCTCAAGTCAGGGAATGAGGAGAACCATAAAACAAGAGTGCAATAAAAACGTTGCAAATAGAAAAAAAAATAAAGGGCAAAATGCAAAAAGAAGAAAACAGAGGGGAAAGGAGAGACCAGAGAGAGCCAAGAAGTATGAAGAAGTGATGGGACACTGTGCTGGGATGCAGGGGTACAAGGGCAGCCCATCCACTGATCCACGACAAAGGGCAGTTTGAGTGAATTTAGACAGCTCATGTCACAAAGTAAACGAGTCCCTCTCCATCCTCAGTGCCAGCTTTCGGGGAGCAGACTGGCAGATACACCACAGTGTTTCTGGTTTTTTGGGATTAACCTTTCTATGCTGCCTCTGAACACCAGTTGGCACAGCAATCTAATTCTGCTCACCCCAAGAATAATGAGAAGCCAAATCGTTACCCACTCTGGTTTAGGGTTTTTTCAGATACTTGGGCCCAATCTGATTTACAACTCAAGCTGATGGAAGAAAGTCTCATGGCCTCCACTGAGAGGTACATAAGGCATTCTGGGAAAATTCTGGGGGGGAGAATCCAGCATCTATTTGGGGTTTCAGTTTTATTTTGGTTTATGATTCTCCCATTGCTTTCATGGGATTTGGAGTCATTTGACTCGGTTTTGCTACGTCTAACGTAATTGCTCTCTTTATTTTTTGCTTTTTAATTTTTTTTTCTCCTTTTGACCACAAGCAAAGGAAATAAATCATCTGATATCCTGCCAGCAAACTGCCATAGGTGCTTTGAGACTGGAGGCTTTTCTCCTGCCCCAAAAGAGCATGAAAAAAAACCCCCTGGCTGATAACTTGGACAGGGTTCAGGTATGTTTGTGCACATACCAGCAGTTAAACTGATTTCTTCTACTATCTTATCTGTCCATTTCTGGTTTTAAAGGGGAGGAAGTTTGGCAGGCAAGTTACTCTTGGAATGCACTCAGTAAACCATGGGCAAGAGAAATGAAGAGCATAAATAGAAATAACCATAGGTACAGCAGCTGGGAGCCTGACTGCTGGCTTCTATTCCTAGCTTTACCCATGACTCACTTGGTGACCTTAGAAAGCCACTTCACCTCTCCCTGCTCCAGCTTTCTCACAGGCAACATCACCCATTTCATGGGTCACTCCAGGCAGAGGGACCCTGTGTCTCCCAGCTGAGTGTCTTTAGAGGAAAAACCTCATCCTACTCCCTCTGCCAGCCCAGAGTCATTCCACAGCATGGGATGAGGGCACCCCAGACAGAGCACCCCTCTCCCCGAGGGGAGCTGGCAACTTTAACCAACTGCATTTTGTGAAGTTTTTTTGAATCCTTCAAGAAAAGGAAAAGCACTGTAACAAAATATTGCTAATTATAGAGTGACAGCATCCAACACGTTCCTGCTCTGGACAGAACTCTGCTATCAGCCAACTTAATTATACACTCCCTTTATCCAGCTCCCTCCTTATTAATTGTGGCCAAAGCACTTGAGCAAAGCCAACCTGCTGCTTGCTCTCCATTTCTCCTTAGTCGAGACCAATTCCTTGACACAGACAGCTAAACCCTGAGACTGTTGGGCTGGGTTGTGTCTGCTCCCCACCAGCCTCCCCCCCACGACAGTTGTAAACATGTCTCTGCACTTTATTCCTGGGGTGTTCATGCAAAATACATCCCTGGCCTTGGACGGGCAATCCCATGGCTGGAGCAGGAGCTGCACTACTGAGCCAGGAACCTGCAAACACCCTGGAATGGGCCACTGGAAAAGCACAGCCTGTTGGTTTTGGGTTTTTTTTTTTTGCATGAAAGGCTTTTTGGTGGTGTACAGGGAGGGTCAAAGGTTTGGTGCTAGAAGGGAGCAGGAAAGCTGCCCTAAAAGCCACAGAGCCCCTGTGCACTCCTAGCCCCACTGTGCATCAGGCAGCACAAAGGCATCCTGGATCAATCTGATTTCTGTAGAAAAACAGGAAACTGCCCCCCCCTTTGCCAAAACAGAGGAAGAGCTGCATGGCCTGTGGCTGTGTCACCAAGAAAAGGGGCAGGGGAAGGAGGAAACAGCTCCCTTCATCTTATCCAGGAGTGTGTCAGAAAGAGGACACCTCCGTTAATTCGTTCTGGGGACACACTCAAGTCTGTCCCCAGCACAAGTCTTGGAAAAGCGAAAATAAGAAGGTCTGTGCTCCAACAGGGCTCAGACCAGGCAGGCTTGGACCTCTCCTAACGCCTATTTCCAGCAGGAGAAGCAGTTGGGGGGTTCCTACAAGCAGCAGAGCTGAGGTACCTCCCCGGGACACCCTGGGCTGCCCGAGTTACACTGGGGCCTCTGGGTCACATTCAGTTTGGGCTCGTGGCAGCTGAACGCTGGTGCTATCTGAGGGTTGTTTGGGGACCTGGAGGAAATGAATCCTCACACACAAACCCACCAGCCCTCCCCTCTTCCTCCAGTACTCACAGCAGGGAAAGCTGAGATTGAATCAGGACTGAGAAAAGATTAATCTTTTCCTTTCAGAAGCGGTGCCTCCCACACTGGACCCAGCATTTTAAGGTAGGGGGGAGGTTCTGATTTTTGACACTTTTACTTCTGTAATGAAAAACATGCAGAGATGTCACATAATACCTTCCCTCTGTCCTACATCCATTACAGAGAGAAGAGGGGAAACTGAGAAAACACTGATATTCCTACTTCTTGTCTTTTTTCCCCTGGACTGAGGTGAATCTACCACTGATATAACTTGGGAAGGAGTATCTGAGCCAACGTTTCCTCAGTGTACAACACTCCTTTGGACCATCATCTCACACCGCTTTTGTGTTACAGAGGAGTCACATAGAGGCAATACTAGAAGAAGAAAGAGGTGGAATATTTATTAGAAGACCCTGAAACTTTGAGGAATTCTTTAGAACAATTCAAGACAGCTGATGAATTGGGACAAGGGACCAGGAATAGCCAGATGTTTCAGCTACAGAGTTAAATAGTTTTCCAACAGCTTCAGCCACAGTAGATGGACCTCCAGTGCTTGCAGAGCTAGAGGAACAGGCAGGTTGGCCACGTGAGTTAGTCCAGGATCTTACTAACGTAAAATGTAAATATAAATGTAAATGTTAAGTCCAACAACTTGATTGCGTTTGCTCTGGAGTTGCACGCACATAGATCAGGCTGTAATCAAAGCTTTACCCATTTCAATGTCACCTGATCAATTAGAAATGGGGATTGAATGGTGTTAAACCAAAAACCACACACAAAAACTGTCATTCTGCTTATAGAAGCTGTTCTCAGCTCAGCATCTAAGTGAGAAACCTCAAAGTCATGAGCAGTTTTTCCTGACAATGAGTCCTGGACCTTGCTGTGTTAAACCAGAAATATCAGAATGGTATTTGTTCACACAGTCATAACCATCATTTTCTTTGTCTGCTGTCTTCTAGCCAGCAGGTCGTGTACACTTGTGTTTAGATGTGTCCACGGAGGAATCCAACCTGCAAATAAAGAACTGCAAGAGAAGCTGGGGTTTGGTTATTACTGCTCAAGATTGAGATCGGATGAGAAAAACACTTTCCAGTTCAGATGGAGGAAATGGAAAGCACAAAGATTCATCATTTGCTATTCAACAGAGCAAATTTCTAATGAACTGTATCTACTAAACAATTCAGAGATGAGGAAGGGATGGGGAGATGGTTTTCAGTCAAGTAGAATAAAAATCAGAGAATATAGTTCTCGGGTGAGATTATGCAACCGAGAATATCTTCACCTTCCCCTCCTGTGTCAAGTATTTTCTTTTCTTTACAGACACTTGACCTTGACTTCTTAAACCTTCCCCTCAAATACACTCTTCCCATCTCTAATCATCTACATCACCTTCCCCCTGCAGCCAAAGAGCAGAGACTTTCCACTAGTTCTCTAAGACATCAGCAGGAGCTGTTCCATCTGCCCATGGACTTTGGTACAGAGACCAGACCAAACTGTGCTCATTTTTACAGGTGGAAGGTCTCCAAAGTGTCTTTCAACTCCTACATTTTAAAAAGTCAGAGATGCTTTTGAACTCTCATAGCTGACGTAGGTTGGAACAGACTGGATGTGGTCCAACTTTTTCCACTGTCCATCTCGTGGTCAATGAAAGGACACAACTGTCCTGATCTCCTCTGCCTGCCTTGATTTCAGCCAAAAGAGTAAATGGAAGAGTCCAGCCACCTCAGTTTTGTCCTTATTGTCACCACTTTCAACTTCTTTCTGACATACATCATCACAGCTGTTCAGCCATCTCTCAAACATGATGAGAGCTTGGAAATATGTAGATCACTGAGCAGCTCAGATGAAAACTGTAGCGGTAATTAGAGCACCCCAGGGCCCTGCCAGCTTGTACCATTGGCAGCAGAGTCGATAAGAATCTGCAGTGATTCCTTCAAGGAGGACATTGAGAGAGTTGGGGCTGTTCAGCCTGGAGAAGAGGAGGCTCTGGGGAAACCTTGGTGCAGCCTTATAGTACTTGAAGGGGGACTGTAAGAAAGATGGGAATGGACTTGTTAGCAGGGTCTGTAGTGACAGGACAAGGGGTGATGGTTTTAAACTAAAAGAGGGGACATTTAGACTGGATGTAAGGAAGATATTTTTACAATGATGGTGGTGAGACACTGGAACAAGTGGTAGATGCCCCATCCCTGGAAACATTCAAGGTCAGGCTGGAAAGGGTTGATTTTGGTTGGATATTAGGAAAAAGTTCTTCAGTATGAGGGTGGTAGATCATTGGAACAAGTTGCCCAGAGAAGTGATGGACACCCCATCCCTGGAGATATTCAAGGTCAGGCTTGGTGGGTCTCTGAGCAACCTGCTCTAGTGAAGATGTCCCTGCTCACTGCAGGGGGGGTGGATTAGATGACCTTTGAAGGCCCCTTCCAACCCAAACCATTCCATGATTCTATGATTTCTACAATACCAAAGGCAGGCTTTGGGGCTGCAGTGCCTGTGCTGCTCTTAGTCCCATCCTCAAATGCCAGCACTAGTCCTTTGGGCTAAAACTTCTGCTGAGCTCCTTCTCCCTGCCCACACCCCCCAGCTTGGCACTGAAAAGCAAACAAACAGCTCTGAGCTGCAGAATTTGCAGAGTCTGGCTTTCAACAGGCTGGCGTCTCCTGAGGGACTGACCTGGTTGCCTGAGAGGGCACAAACTCTGACTGAAACTTTTCCCACGGTTTGGGCATCCATCACATGTCAGCTCTGTGTGGATTCTCTAGTGTCTAATAAGGTCTGACAGCATTTGTTGGTCTTTCTCACAGTTGCAGCCCTGGTAGGGTTGTTCTTTCCCCAGCTGTTTGTAACATGATGGAACTGAGCTCTACACCTCTGTCAGTTTTGGATAAAAACCAGCCAAAGGGTTAAAAAGTTTCTAAAAGAGAGGAATTTGGAAGAATACGGGTGTGCTGATATACAATGTGGTTGCATAAGCTCTGTTACATTAGGAAATCAAAATGATCAACCCTTTTCCCTCTAAATGTGATAGAATTTATAGTTGTCTTGCTCCTGGTAGTGCAAAAACCTGTTTTAAACTTTCCTCTTCATAGAGAACCACACTCCAGAACTTCAAGTTTTTGCTTTATCTTCAAGCTTGAGTACAGGAGAGACAATCTTCACACTTCAGGCTCCTGTGAGAAAAATGTGACCCCAAGCAGAATGATTCTTGAGCCAGCACGTGAGCAGTCATGGGGAGCCACAGAAATACACGGGTTTGTAGCACACCTGACCACAGAATCACAGAATGGTTTGGGTTGGAAGGGACCTTAAAGCTCATCCAGTCCCAACCCCCCTGCCATCAGCAGGGACACCTTCCACTAGACCAGGT
This sequence comes from Antrostomus carolinensis, assembly GCF_000700745.2. Classification (NCBI taxonomy): domain Eukaryota; kingdom Metazoa; phylum Chordata; class Aves; order Caprimulgiformes; family Caprimulgidae; genus Antrostomus; species Antrostomus carolinensis. Next base: position 15,513 of record NW_010295621.1, read on the forward strand.
TGCTCAAAGCCTCATCCAGCCTGGCCTTCAACACTTCCAGGGAGGAGCAGCCACAGCTTCTCTGGCCAACCTGTTAACTCTTGTAGAGATCAGTGGCTCTGACATTCCCCATGGATCTCTGGGTCCTTAAAAGAGCAAAAAAGGCTGTAAAGGGTGCCCAGGTATTTCTCAAATGGGAATAAATGAGCTGTGATGGGACTGCACAGCCCAAACCAAGAATTCTGCCAAGACAATTGCCTGTAACTCCCACTTGGGCTGTAGTAGCTCAAGTGCTGTTGTTTCCTCAGAGCTCCAGGCCCAGGTGTGTCTTTTTTGGTCAATCCAGTTGAACTACACTCTGCTGCTTGGAAAACCTTAAAAGGCCCCAGTAGCTGGTGGGAGAAAAAAAGCTTTTCTAAAGCAAAACATCTCAACAGCCTCCATACATCTCATTTCACTACCTGCCAGCCTCTCAAGGAGTGCACACACTGGAAACACCCTGGGAGGGATCAGCCCACTCTGCTGCACCAGCGAGGCTGATACTGCAGTGAGCTTTGGAGATGGGTATTGAGCGACCATTGACAGGATTTCACCATTCAATGGTGCTTTGCAGACCCACCAGGAGATTTGCTGTATCTCAGTCCTCACACAGGCTGACTCCTCTCAGGTATTCATCAAAAGAGGCTTCCTGCTCCAGAGCATCCTGCCTGGAGTTATTGGAATTCTCTTCGAGGAGGAAAAACAGGCTTTGGAGGTGTTTGCTTTGTGCTGCGCTCACAGTTCCCTGCTGCCCATCCTCTCCAGGCAGAGAGGATCTGCTCACCCAGCACTGTCTTATGGTAACACCTTCAGAAAATGAGAGAAAATGCCCAGTGCAGTCCATGCTCTGTGCTTCCCGGGCACTTGCTCTCCCTTTGGAAACACTTTTTGGGTACCAAATGGATGCAGCATCAGCACCTGGGCAGGATGGTGCCCTGGCTGTCTGAGTGCTCCTGGGTCAGGGGGACAGGACGAGAGGAAATGGGCTCCAGTT
>NW_010295622.1:0-1177 GCF_000700745.2 Antrostomus carolinensis
TTGGGGGGCTCCTCTGGCCCACGGAAACCCTCCAAAAGGGCTTATTTCCCCCCAATTTCTCCAGTCTCGTGCTTTCAAACAAAAAGTGTTGGTGTGAACGGTGGCCGGCGGCTTTTTTTCTGTTGGGTTGTTTATTTTTGAAGAAAACTGGTCCAAAAAAAACCCCCAACCCTGAAATGATGAAAAACAAATCCCTGAAATGATGAAAAAGGCCCCAAAAAGAAGAAAAAGACCCTGAAATGATGAAACCAATCCCGAAATGATGAATTAAATCCCTGAAACAATGAAAAATGACCCAAAAAGAAAACCCTGAAACAACAACAACAAAAAAAATCCCTGAAATGATGAAAAATGACCCAAAAAAAACCCCCCTGAAACGACAAAAAATAAAATAAATCCCTGAAATGAGCCAAAAAAACCCTGAAATGATGAAAAAAGTCCCTGGGATGATGAAAAAAATCCTGAAATGAAAAAAAATCCCTGAAATGATGAAAAAAAATCCCTGGAATGATGAAAAAGGCCCCAAAAAGAAGAGAGAGAGCCCCAAAAGAAGAAAAAAGACCCTGAAATGATGAAAAAACCATCTTGAAATGATGAAGGAAATCCCTGAAATGATGAAAAATGACCCAAAAAGAAAACCCTGAAACAACAACAACAAAAAATAATCCCTGACACGAGCAAAAAAACCCTGAAATGATGAAAAAAGTCCCTGAAATGATGAAAAGAATCTCAAAAAGAAGAAAAAAAAACCCCAAAGAAACCAAAATTAAGGAAAAAAAAATTAAGAAAAAGAACCTGAAAAGAAAAAAAAAAAAAAAAAAACCCAAAAAAGAAATTTGAAAAATGCAGAAAAAGAAGAAAAGCCCCAAAATTGGGGAAAAACCCCCCCCAGCCCCCCCGAATTCTCACCTGGGGAGGGGTTTTGGCTGTTAAAAAATGGTGTTTTGGTGCCTTTGGGCGCAGCCGGAGGGACCTTTTCTGGGTTTTGTTGGGTTGTTTTTGGCGTCGGCACCAAAAAAAAAGGCAAAATCGGCCAAAAAAGGTAAAATTGGACCAAAAAAAAGCAAAATGGGACAAAAGAGGCAAACGGGGGCAGAAGTGGAACTGGGAGATGGACACGTCGCTGCTTCCCCCCCCCCGCGAAATGGGGTAAAACACTACGATTTCACCATTTCCC
>NW_010295623.1:0-1722 GCF_000700745.2 Antrostomus carolinensis
TTTAATTTTATTTTTATATAGATTTTTTTTTCCTTTGCGGATGGTCACACTGGAGTAATCCATTTAGGAAAAAAATATGCATGAATAACCTTCACCTTCACTTTGAAAATTATAAGTCCCTTGAGAGGCTTTAGGAGAAACCTGGGATGGCAAATAAAGTTTGCTCTGTCTCGTGGTGCTGGAGGAAGCCCGGCCGGCTGCGTTTCGCCGAGGCTGTGTTCCCCACTAGAGATCTTTCAATTGTTGCTCCTAAAGCCAAAAACAAACAAACACATTTTTTAAGGCAAAAAAAAAATAAATATATATTTTTGGCCTGATAAGCCAAAGGAACAACAACAGCAATAACAATTCCCCGGGGAGATGAACACGCTGTTGGCACGGAGCATCAAACCCTCCTGGGAGAAATCGTGGTTGAATTGAGCTGAAGTGACTGAGGTTGGCACAAGGAGGTGGGACGGGGATAGAGGGAGAGATTCCAACCCAGGGGATGCTGGATCTGGTGGTGGATCTGGGATCCATCGGGATGAGCTGAGCTGGGCTGGTGCAGGAGTTCAACACAGCTCTGCCCTCGTGGGAGGAGAAGTGTCGATAGGGGGGAAAAAAAGCCCTTTTTGGGGTGCTGCCAGCTTTGGGGAAGCAAAACCCAAGGGGGTGAGAGGTGCAGAGTGGGGTCTGGGTATAAGACAATGGGGTCACCAGCCTGGGAACCCCCCCACGTCCTTGCTGTGATCCCCCCAGGTCCTTGCTGTCCCTCATCCTTCATCCGTGCTTGGCCATTCTGTAGAGCCAAGTGCCGTGGCTGCATCTACCAGGTCCCACCTGTTTTTGGGAGTGCTGGGTGGATGTGTGGGGCGTTGGGCTGGTGCAGGGGTCTCCATCACCCGGTGGGATGCAGACATCCCCTCTGACCTGACCTGAGCATGGTACCCACCCAGGGACTGCCAGCACGGCATCCCCGGCACAGCAACAAGCCATCACTGAGCACCTGAGTTAGGATCTTGGCTCTCGAGTTCAGATGACACATCTTTGGCCAATTTACAAAAAAGCCACCTCACAGAGCATCTTCCTCCCCTCTCGTTGTCCCCTCCTGGTGAGATGCCATCAGCTGTGCCGGAGCCACCCGTAACCATGTCCTGTGCCCGTCCCGCCGTGACGCAGCACGAGTCACCCCTGTGAGCTCCCCGGGCAAACAAATGATTAATAAACTGCACCACAGTGTCTGAGGTGGTTATTAATACCCTGGTAAAAAAGAGCTACTGAAGTTATAAAGCTTTAATTTGGCATTAAGGCCGAGTGGAAACTCCGTGTGTTTGCCAACAGCTACACACACATCCCTATACAGACGGGCTGTTAATATATCTGCCTATATAAAAATAAAGAATAAAATTAATTGGAAAGAAAAAGCTGAAGCGCTTGCAGAAGAGAGAAAAAGGATGATGGTTTTGTTTGTTTAGGGGATTTCTGGCTGGTTTTTTGCTGCCCTATCTTGGCCCCCTTCTTAAATTTATTGAGACTTTCAGCCTATGGATAAAACCATCTTTTATTATATATATTTAAAAAAAAAAAAAAAAAAGGAAGTGAGGAAAAAGCTTCCATCCAGGCTCTAAAAATATACAGGCTGTTGCTTTATCCCCCCTGGCCATCATATAGCATGAGTGTGGGACCTGAGTGACCATGGGCTCTGCCACCGCCTTCCCCGCCGGCCTCGGTCACAGCCCTTTG
>NW_010295623.1:1815-4031 GCF_000700745.2 Antrostomus carolinensis
TGCCTCCTCTGCCTTTGAAATGGAGAATAAAGCTGCAGCTGGAGCGGAACGGGGCCCAACAGCCAACGCTGGAAAATCCCACCCACAACGGAATAAAAAACATCGCTGGAGGCGCGGGGCGAGCGCCGCAGCCTCCTGCCCTTCACCGCAAACCCCCCGGCACGGCGTGGCGGTGATGCCCAGGATGTTCTTACCCACTGACGAGCCCTAATTAGCTCCAAAGTGTGGTGGGATGGGCAGCGGGGATGCTGGACGTGGGCGAGACCTTGGGTCCCCAGTGCAACTCATCATCATCATCATCATCATCATCATCAAAATGAAATTCCCCACCTGGTACAAAATCCCCCAGTTCTGGGGATTTGCAGCATGATGTGCCCATCTGCTCTGTCCGGTTTGGGCTCATTTCAGGCAACTTTGGGTGAAAAAGTGTAGTTTTGGTTATTTGTATAAGAAGAGTAGGATGCAGGACTGCAGGGTGGTCCTGCCTTGTAAATCCCCCCCAAAATCCCACCTGGATTTGGGAGCTGGACTTTAAAAGGTCCCCCCAAGCAGGGGGACGAGCGGGGTGCACCCCAGCGAGGGGTTTGCCAGAGCAAAAAGGGACGGGAACATCAATAAGGGATTTTTATATTTTTTTTAAATCCTCTTTGCTTGGTTTGAAAGTGAAATCCCTCGCGCCGCGGCGGCGGCTGGGAGCACCTGCAGCGCGGCCACGGGTGGGGGTGGTTTTTTTTTGGATGGAGAAAATTCTCCTGTGGGAAAAACAGGTTGTCCCGATGGCAAACCTTCCCTTTCGTGGGGAAACGCTGCTTGTGTTGAGAAAAATGCAAAAAATTTAGTTTTTCAGAGGGTTTTTGGTGTTGTTGTTGTTGTTGTTGGGGTTTTTTTTAATTCACTACATCATTTTGGAAGGATGCTTCTTAAAAGCCAAAATTTCAGCATTCTGAAATTAAGATCTTTGCCAATCTCAGGATGTCTCCTGAGGTGCCAAGGAGGGTATTTAATTATTTATTCACTCTTCCCACACACACACTTTTTTCCCCCCTTTCTTTTCCCTTTTTTTTTTTATATATATAATCCTGTAACCTTTCAGAATGTCTCCAGCTTTGGAAAAATTACAGAGTGGCAAAATTTATAATGTTTTCTTTTGTACTTTTGTTGCTGTGTAATCTTTCCAAAGTTTGAGAAGTTTTGAGGTTACAGAATGGAAAAAAAAAAACAAAAAAAAAGATATTAAAACAAAAAATAATCTACATGTGTGAGTGGGAAGGGGACGGCATTGTGTTCAGCGCCGCGCAGACGTTGTTCATTGTCTTGAGTTTGAGGGCACGGGAGGAAAAAGAAATAGAAAATAAAACCCTCAAATAAGTGAGATTTTTGGCAAAAGCCTGGGAAAATGGCAATGAGGTGATGGGTGCTTTGAGTTTGGGGTGTTTTTAGGGGAAGGAGGTGGGGGATGATGGATGGTCTGTGCTGTGGGGGTGCTGGTTCCTGTTTGTACGTCAGGGTGGGTGCTCAGGGTGCTGGGAACAGGCAGTTCTCACCTTGGGACCATCGACTCGAGGTGTTGAGTTGTGATTTGTGATTTGGAGGGAGGAAGAGCTGAGGGAGGGCTGGGAACCACCCGGGGTCAGGACAAGGGTTTGCAAACTCAGTAGATCTTTGGTTCAGCGTTGGCTTCGCTGCTGTCGAGTCCCTGCACCCATCGCTCAGTGTCCCCTACGTGTCCCCCCAGCTCCAGCACCGCATCCCCCCCCACCACCCACCCGAGACCCTGGTGTGGGATGCTGGAGCTGGGGGTGAAGGGGCTGCAGGTTGTGATGCCAATCGGTGCTCCAGCGATGGAGCAGCTTCCTCCTGTGCCAAAAGGCTCTTCAAGCCCCAGAACATGGTTGGGATGGAGCAAGCTCTGCGCTCCTGCGGCTTTCGCGGGTTTTTTTCCTGCTGGTGATTATTTTCAGACAGTTTTGGTTTGTAGGATGGGGCCTGTGCAGGTGGGTCAGGGGTGCAGTGAGGTGACCGTGTCCTGGGACGGGGATGGGATTTGCAGCCAGATGTGAAGTTTTGTTGGAGAGGAACCAAACCTGAGCCACACTCAGCTGCACAAAGGGACAACAGCCCTTCCGAGCCCCCGTGGGACCCCCGGCACAGGGTGGGCTGCGAGCCTCTCCCAGTGATGCCATCGGGTGCTGGGGTGGTGGCACCATGACCAGTGC
>NW_010295624.1:0-248 GCF_000700745.2 Antrostomus carolinensis
GGGCCGGGGGGTGGGGGGGTCACACAGGGGTCTCACTCACCCCCCTCACTGCTTGGCTCTGCAGCTTCCTCTGCGCAGCTGCCCGCTCCCTCAGCTGCTTCCAGTACAGCAACTCCAGATCTGCACAGAGACGGGGTGCCAGGTCTGGGGGGGCTCCTCTGCACGTCTCAGGGTGTGGGGGGCTCACCCCCTCCAGCCTCTGACCCACAGTGAAGCCCCCCATGGCCATTGGGAGCCTTCCCGGGCTC
>NW_010295625.1:0-5699 GCF_000700745.2 Antrostomus carolinensis
CCAGCAGCTGCTGGACTCAAAGCACAAGCCAGTGTACCCCAGCCCCCCAACCCCTCTCCTCCACAGGTCCCAAAAGACAGCCCTTGCTGCCTCTTGCTCTCCGCCTGCCCAGCCCGGTGCCCTTGGGCTGCTGGCATGGATGGAGCGCAGCTCCCCCTCACCCGGCGAGAGCTGGGCACCAGCACCAGGCTCTCCGTCCCCGCTCGCCATGTGCATATCTGCCGGCCTGGCCCGGCCTCTCTCTCCGTCCGTCCGTCTGTGCTAGGCATGCCTGCCTCCCCGTGTCCCAGGGGTACAGGCCAGCCAGCAGGAACACAAAGTGCCTGGCATATGAAGGAGCTCACTACCTTTCCCAACTACCCTGTGCCTTTTTTTTTTTGTACGAGGACTCTGGGCAGCGCCACCTCTCTCCCTTTTCCTCTTCCAGAGTGCTGACTCTTCCCTACCATAGTATTTCTGTTACTGGAATGCAGCCTAGAGTGGGTTAGTTTGTTTGCTTGAGCGGAGAGTACCGCAGCCAAGAAGGGTTGGGTTTTGTTGGGTTTTTATGTGCTGCTCTCAATAAAGAAGGCTTTTTTTTGTTGTCGTTTTTTGGTCTTTGTAAGAGGCTGCTGTCAGATGGCTCTTTGACTGTTTTCCTCCATATGGTTCCTGGGAAGGGTTGGGGGCTGGTTCCTCCAGCATCAGTCTTCTGTGTTTAACCCTTTTTGCCCCTTTCCCAGCTGGATCTGAGATGCGGTTCCCAGCCTGTCATGCCCTGAGGGAGCATTTTGCTTCAGTGCTTACTGTCTCTCTGGGTAGTCATGGGTTCTCTCCAAGAGGGACATGTGTCTCAAGAGAAAAATGTCCCTCTCAAGACTCCCTGCAAACAAGCACTTATGGACATGTTGCCAGGTTCCTCCCCAGTTCAGGTAGCCAAGCTTTTGTAGCAACTTTTCTCCTTTGTGGTTGGGTTTGTGCACCCACCCCTGTGGCAGCTTTGTGGCCAGCACTGCTGGATTGTGTTTTTGCACAGGAGATTTCAGCTGCTGCTTCTTTACAGGACTGAGGAGCTAGCAGGGCCAGGCCTGGGTGGGGATACTGGGGGTAGTCCTGCTGTCACATATGGACAGCGGCCCTCTCCCCTGTGCCAATGGCCTTGAGCAATGGCAGGGTCCTGGCAGCCTCTTGTTGGGGAAGGAGAGGTGGGCAGATGACGTATACAAGAAGCCCCAGTCCCCACAGCCAGCACGGGGTACGTCTGTTCCCTTAGAAGAAATTCATACTGGATATAAGGAAAAAGCTTTCCCCCCCGCCCCCAAGGGTGGTAAAGGTCTGAGACAGTCCCGGAGAAGCTGTGGGATCTCCATAATCAGAGATACTTAACCCTGGACCAGATAAGCCCTGAACAACCCAATCAGGCGAGCTCTGCTTTAACAGGGATGGACCAGAAACGTCCAGGATCCCGTTCCCAGAGAGGCAACGGAGATGCCGGAGGGTGAAGAGGGCTCATTTCTTCGAATGTGCTAGCTGGCTCAGATTTAGTCCAAGGCTTGGAAATGGGGTCAGCTGGGCCTGTCTCAGTGCAAGCAAGTTTGCTGGCTCTCCAGCAGAGTTATCAACAGTGTTTGTCCCTTTCCTGACACTTGCAATGTGTCTTGCAGCCAGGAACTGTGGGAGACTCCCCAAGCCAAGGCCTCTTGGCCAGCTAAGATGTGGCTGTGGCTGGGTGTTGGGCCACTCTCTCCTCCCTAGACCTGGTGCTGCTTCTCATAGTGGGCTTGGCAGCAGGTTATTGCCACCCTGAACCTTTGCTGCCTCCATGACCCTTCTCCAGATGCCTGGGGCTGGTGGCATTGTGCACACTGGGAGGAGCTGTTATGGGCAGAGATCTCAGGATGTGCCTTCTTTCCTCCTTGCAGCTCTATGTCCCTCTTGTCGCTCCTCCCAGTCCTTCTCAGTGTGTACACAACCCTTTGAGTGTGTGAGTGCCATAGCACTGCTGCATGCATGCTCACCAACTTGCAAGTCACCTCTCACATGCATTTGCTGTTGTTTGAAGTCCTTTTACTCCATCTCTCCCATCCATCCCATTCCTGTAGACCCTCCTGCCTGCTGTCCTACGTCTCAGGCAGGACAGCTGCATGCTAAGGGTTGATTCCTGCAGCCAAGTCATTAATGAATGTGTCTTGTCTTGCCTGTGCATCCCTGGGGTATTGTTTACCTCTAGAGCACATCTGGCCCCAGAAATACTCCCAGCTGGTTCTGCAACTGGTTCCTTGGGCACTTGTGGATAGATCATATTGGAGCCTGTCACTCGATCTTTCTAGCTGGATTGGCATTCCAATGCCACAGCATCTCATCTCATGGAGTTACCTACTCCATCCTGGTCATTGATGCTCTTCCTCAGAGGCTGGCCGGGAGGTGAGGGGCAGGTAAGGGCAGTGTACAGCATCAGCTGACAGACAGGCCAGCGAGTGACCTTGAGTCTGCCCCAGGCAAAGGCCACCTGCATATTGGACACAATGAATGATCCCTTGTCCTCCCACCTTGCTGCCCCGTGTTGGACATGACAGGCAGAGTAACAGGGCTATTGCTGTGCTCACTCAAAATGCTCCTGGGTGGGCTAGAGGTGAAGCCAGGCACCATCACTTGTGGTCACCTAGGCAAGCAGCATCCCTGTCATGCCATGGCTAGAGAATAGAGATGCCAGGGATTTCTGGAGTGACATCCTTGTTCTTCCAGCTACATACATGCAGGTATCTTTGTCTACTGGGAGAGAGCAACATGGCTGCAGTGGGCTGATTCTGTGAGCAGTGTCAGGATGGGGTGCTCAGCTTTATCCCAGCACATCCTGGCGACTCCAGTGCCTTTTTACCATGCAGTCAAGACCTGGTGACTCCAGGGAAGCACCAGAATGGAAAGGCACCAAAGCTGGGACAAACTCCAGACCCAAAGGGTGCGGAAAGATGGGGGCTGGGATTGTGTATTTTTGGGAGTGATGTCATGAAAAAGTTCTGTATCCTTGGGGACAGGACAGATGTTGGTCAAACTAATTGGAAACAGCGAGCTCAGCAAATACAGTCCTAGCTAAATGCAGTGGAGGAGAGCAGGAAATCGGAGCCCCTGCAGGGGAATGAGAGGACTTGGGCAGTTGACAGAGGTATGATCCAATTGCCTTAGCCCAAATTGAAGGAATATCTTAAAAAACAAACAAAAAAACCCCAAGCAAAAGCCCCCAAATAACCTTGGGAGAGGAAGACAACCTGTAGTATCCAGGGCCAGAAAGAAGAGCATGGCTCCATCAGAGCAAAGGTCCACTTTGAGGGCCACCAGCTGTCACCAAAATTGAACATTTACTGAACAGTGTAAGAGGATAGCAAGCAGGTATGCACTGTCCCAGCTAACAACGTCCTAAAGCACAAGGACCTCCAAACCAGACATTTCCAGCAGTCCTTGGTGGGTTTTTCACAGATCTGCTGTGCAGCTTGAAGCAGCACTTTTTGGTTTGCTCTGATTTCATCCAGTGCCCCATGGCTCTTACACAGCTGTGGGAGATCTAAAGGGCCTTAATTGTCCTGAGCAGCCTCACCTGGGCCCTCCCACCTTTTTGAGCTGCATTAAAGCTCAAGCCTGGGCTTTCAGTTTTGTTTTGAGCAATCTTGTAGGCGGTTCTTGTTTTGGCCTTGCCTCTAGCCCTGTCTTGTAGGCATTTGTTGGAGCATTGTTATCCAGTCCTGATTTTGGCCCTGTTTCCTGAACGGATAAATACTGGACTCGGTTCATTGCTTGCTGTGTGGATGGACTCTGTTGCCAGCACCTCGCTCTGCTCAGGTACTGTGGGACTGTTAGTGAGAGTGTGGGGTCACCCCTTGATACTGGCTCGTCAGCCCTCATGGGGCAGCCCTACTCATGCTCTTCCCTGATACCATGTATGAAGGGCAGAAGCACTCCTCTGCTGACCAAAAAAAGCATGTTAAGAAAGGCCCTAACCTTGTTTTATATGTGCAGCAGTACCTCCAACCTTGTTGTTACTGCTCATAGAAGAGATCTGGCTGTTAAAAAAGAGCATTGAACTGTACACAGAAGCAGTTAAAAAGCTGTAGTATCAATTGTAAGAAGATCAGTAAGAGCATGGAAACCATCACAACCCCAGCGTTGAGCACAGAGGGTGTTTAATAGTTCCCCCAGTTGAGATATGGATGAAGAGCTGGAAAAGGAGGAGAAAGGGTTTGTTGCAATGGCCTAGAGGGGGATGCAGAGGGAACATGGAGGGCTGGGGTGATGCTGGGGCAGCTGGCAGCAGGGCCCATGCTGCAGTGGAGCTGGCACAGGCAGCAGCTCGTCTGGAGGGATCCTTGGGGGTAATTGGGTAAGAGGCTTTTATGACGTTGGGTTAGAAATGTGAGTTTTATGACCTGGGGGGGTTGTAAATGAGAACAGCTCTGAAGATTAAATGGGACTGTCAAGTGGCCAAAAACCTGGTTTAAGCTGCTTTCAACTGCCACTGGGTCTGGTTTGGTTAGGGAGGTCCAGTGTTGCTGGAAAACTGTGTCTTGTGAGTGATGGTGGCCTGCAGACAGGGCTTGGCTCAACGATGTGTGTCTGGCTGCCTGAGTGAGAGATTAACCTCCCAGAAAGCTCAGAGGAAGGCTGATGCCCTCGTCTCATTTGAGTACAAGCAGGACAAGCATCTTGGAAAGTATCCCCAAGATGAGGATAGGGAAGGAGAGGATGGCAGCAGAAGGGATGAGCCAGCCCAAAATGAGCCATCTCTCCTCTCTTGCCTGCACAGACTCTCCTGCAACCTGGGGAGCAAAAGGTGCAGGGCCGGGGGGAAGGAGGGAGTGTGCAGCAGCCCCACGGGCAGGAGGAACCCCACTCCTGGTACCTGCAGTGGTTGCACACTTGTGCTGACCAGGCGGACCAGCCTGGCTCTGGCAGTCAGAGCCACGTGCCAGTTGCTCTCAGCCAAACTGGTGCCTCCAGCCATGCAGAGGGTCTCACTGACCCTTCCCCAGCCTGGCGTGTGACACAGCGAGGACTCTGCCTCACCTGTGCCAGGTGTAGTTTGCGCTCAGCTCGAAGGGAGAGTGGCCAGGGCATGTGATGGGAGGCATGTGAGCCCCAGCAGCCCTGCTGGGAGCTATAAATGGCATGTGTGCTCACTGGAGGAGCATGGCTGGCAGGGAGGAGGGGGAGGCGGCGGCGGTGGTGAGGGGGGTGTTTGGTTTTGCAGTCACTCGCTTGCTCTGTAGGAGGTTGGCCCTAGAGAGTGGGAGACAGCTGGGAAGGCTGGTGGCACGAGTGCACGTCCTCTGAGTGATGAGACAGATATGGAAGGAGCTTGTGCAAGCTGCAGAACCCTCCATGGGGTGCCCAGGAGGCTAAATGGGTCTGTGGCCAGGCTGGTGCTGGCAGAGGTGAAGTCTTGCCCTGGGCTACAGTTCCTGTTTGCAGGACAGGGTGTGGGAGAGCCCTTTTCTCAGCCTGAGGATGTGGCTGTCTGTCCTCACAGCTTTGAGCTCTGGGGCTGTCCCTCCTGCACTCTCACTGACCCACATGCAGCCTGGCTTGTACCCAGTTGTCCTGCCCAGGTGGGCTGTCCCTCTCCTGTGGAGGTCCTGGTTCACACCTGAGCAGAGGACATGGCCTGTGCCACCTGCTAGGAACCTTCTGAGCTGCGGAGTGGGATGGACATGGTCCCCAGACTGTGTACT
>NW_010295625.1:5852-6064 GCF_000700745.2 Antrostomus carolinensis
CTGTGGCCCATCCTGTTAAACAGAGACCCTTTTTCTTCTGATCAGTGGTCAACTTCTTCTTGGGCAATGTGTATTTTAGTCATATCTGCCCAATCGTGTGCCTTGAGCACCCATATGGCCCCTCTGCAGCCCCTCCTCCTGACCCTAGGCAGGCACCGCGGCCACCAGAGATGAGGGGACAGCATGTTGTCCCCTGCAGGGTGTGAGAACAG
>NW_010295626.1:0-300 GCF_000700745.2 Antrostomus carolinensis
CGGTGGGGTGATCGCTGGCGCAAGTGCGGGGAGATGACGCGGCGTTCGGCCTTGGCGGAGAAAGGATTGAGCATCCTTTAAAGAAAATTATACATAATCGTCTTACAGCCTTCGCTTCCACTCAAACCTCTGAGTCATAACTGAAGGGCCCTGGAGCGTGACGTTCCTGCTGGAAGGAAATTGCCTCGGCTGGATCCGGTGGGGGGGAGCTGGGAACCTGACAAATCCTCTCATCAGCCCCGTGTCTGGCCAGGGGCTGCGCGGTGTTACCGACGGGATGGCCTTGGGCTGTGGCTGGGG
>NW_010295626.1:417-2860 GCF_000700745.2 Antrostomus carolinensis
CTCTTCATCTGCTGTGCTGAGTCACACTGAGCTGGCCCGCAGAGGAAGGGAGAGGGGCTCATCTGCAGCCATTCTGCCGTCCGGGTGTCCCCTCCAGGGGATGGTGACATGTCCGAGCTGCTGCATTGCTGCCTGACCGGGCAGTGTCCCCCACCCTGCCACCATGGCCGTGATGCCGTGGGTGCCGCAGAGCTTCCTGTGCACCATGAAAGCAGCTGGGCTTTGCCCTGCAAACGTCGAGCCCAGCCCCTGGTTCTTGCTCACTGCTCAGGGTTTCTTTTAGTTTTTTCTCGTGTGCTGGGGACCAGCAGCTGCTGCATGCTGGAGAAATGGGGGTAAAACCAGCCCTTGGTGGGAGCGGGGAGGGAGATGTGGTCTCAGGTTCCCTGCCTCATGCATCCCCCATCTGGGCTGCCTCTCCTGTGGTCCAAGAAGGTGTAGAAGTGGGATCTGATTTCCCTCAGGAGCAGCACGTTCCAGGCGCTGGGAAGGGTGGCTCTTTGGCAGAGGTGATGCCCTGGAGCTGCTCCCCGTCCCTCACCGTCTCCCCTCCCTTGCAGGACAGGTGCCTGAGGAGGAGGCAGGGCAGAACGGGCAGAGCCGCGGCAGGGGGCTGCCCAAAGCCGTCTGCATGAACGGGACGGAGCCGGGACAGCTGAGCACCAAATCGAAGGCAGAGCGCCGGGCCAGCGCCTCTTCCAACCCCTCCCGCAAGGCCTGCTCCGCCAGCAGCAAGATCCGCAAGCTCTCCACCTGCAAGCAGCAGTGAGGCAGGAGCCCCTCACTCTGCACAGGTACGTGGGCAACCTGGTCCCTCTGTGGGGTGGCCACCCTGGTGACCCCCCAGGGAAGGGGGGGATGTCTGAGCCTGCCCCAGCTGCAGGCAGCAGGAGGGAGCTAAAGGGGTGTCACGTCATCCTGGGTGTGGAGAGAGGAGAGGTCCTGAGCAACATCCCTCTGTGAATGTCCCCAGCACCCAGAGAATCGTAGAGTCATTGTAGGTTTGGGTTGGAAGGGACCTTAAAGCTCATCCAGTCCCAACCCCCCTGCCATCAGCAGGGACACCTTCCACTAGACCAGGTTGCTCAAAGCCTCATCCAACCTGGCCTTCAACTCTTCCAGGGAGGAGCAGCCACAGCTTCTCTGGCCAACCTGGGACACTGTCTCACCACCCTCACACCAAAGAATTTCTTCCTCACATCTCATCTCCATCTCCCCTCTGCCAGTTTCAAGCCATCACCCCATGTATCCCTGGATCCTCTGTGGTGCTGGTGGGGTGGAGACCCCGTGATGCTCCCTGCTCTGCTCCCTGCACGTCTCTGCTCTTCCCCTCCTGTGAGCTGCTGCCGTGTCAGGACGGAGCTGCTGTCGTGATCCTGCCCCTCCTGGGCCGCAGTGGGGCTGTGCCGTGACAACCCCTTCCCCTGGCACCAGCATCCCCCCACTTTCTCCCCAGCTGGGGGGAGCATGAAGCCTCCGGTATGCAGAGGAGCTGGGGTGTGGTGGGATGCTGAGCACTGGGATGGGTCTGGTGTCATCCCTGGGACCTCCACCCTGGTCCAGGAGGTGACAGTGTCACCTGTGTCCAGGCCATGGCCATGCCCAAGCCCCTTCCTCTCCTCGGGGAAGCTGAGCCCCCTCCCTGCTTCCCCCTCCTCCTTCCTGCTCTCTCCTCCTGGGCTCCGCAGCCCTGTCCCCTCCTTCCCACCCCTCATTCATAAGTGAGCCAGCAATGACTCATGTTCAGCGCTCATCCACCCCCGGCCTCGCTCGTCACCAGCGCTGTGGGGCTGAGCCTCTGTTATCTGTTTGGATCACGACCAGCTTTGTGGTGTGAAAAAAGCCAGAAATAAAAGCCCGTTCCTCCCCCTGCAGCTGTCAGAGCCGCGCTCAGCCCCTCTGGCAGCTTTCATCTTTAATTCATGGCTGGGAGTGAGTCACCTGCATGGGGAGTTACTGCATCCGCAAGCAAATGCCTCGGATCTGGGTCTCCCCGGATCTGCTGCTCCTCTCCCCCCGTGTTCGGGTTCCCGGCGTGGGGGCTCTGCGGCAGCTCCCCGGTGGTTTGGGGAAGGGGAAGGTCCGTGCTGGCTGCCAGAGCCTGGTTCGGTCGCTGCCTCCGCTCTCCCGGGTGCGTTGCAGGGATGGAGGGGTTGGAAATCACCCGCTTTGGTCAGCGCCTTAAAACCTTTGGAAGCAGGAACGTGCTCCTCTCCTGGGCGTGGAGGAAGCTCCTTGGCTGCCTTTTCCCCTTGGGTTTTGCTTCCCAGCTTCAGGGGCAGGTCTGGGGTTACTGGTGCTGTCCTGGGGACAGAGCAGGGACCCCATGTCCCCTCTCCATCCCCTCTGCAGGGCACAGTCAGGAAAGGGGACCTGGAGCCAGGTGTGACCTGCTCGTGGTCACATCAGTGGCTGGGAGTGGAGCAGGGGCTTGCACCCCGCT
>NW_010295627.1:0-1824 GCF_000700745.2 Antrostomus carolinensis
ATGACCTTGAAAGGTCCCTTCCAACCCAATAAATTCCATGACTCTATGCTCCAGGGATGCTCCAGGGTGACAGGTCCCTTCCACAGCCCAGGAGGTCGCAGAGTCCCCCCACCAACCCTGGACACCTCATCTCTGCTGTTCCTCACCCCAAGAAGCCCCAGAGCATGGTGGGGAGCAAGGCTGTCACCCAGGGGACATGATACGGTCACCCTGGAGGGGGCTGATCTCCTCCCCACTCATGGGATGTGGTTGGAGGCAACTGGATTGGGAAAGAGACCTTGGGGAAAGGATTGGGATGGAGATCTTTGGGAAGGGATTGGAAGGAGACCTTTGGGAAGGAGACCTTTGGGAAGGGATTGGAAGGAGACCTTGGGATGGAGACCTTTGGGAAAGAGACCTTGGGAAGGGGCTGGGATGAAGACCTTTGGGAAGGGTTTGGGATGGAGATCTTTGGGAAGGAGACCTTTGGGAAGGAGACCTTTGGGAAGTGGTTTGTGGTGCCTTGTCCCCTCCCTTGGGGATGCTCCTGGTGGCTTTGGAGGGGTGACACGCTGGAACAAGCAGGTTCCCCAGTTGAGAGCTTGCTTGGTCTCACTTCAGAGCTGGGGACACTGGGGACAGGAGGTGGAGGGGACATTTCCCTCACCCCACTGAAGCAATGGATGTCCGAAACCCCAGGAGATGGCTTGTGTCCCATGGGACCCCCGTCCCCACTGCCAGGACAGGATGTCCCCAGTGCCAAGGGTGGCCCAGCTGGAGCAGGGGACCTCCAGAAAACCCATTCCCATGTGCGTTGGTGCCACCAACCCCACGTCACCTCAGGGTTTGTTCAACAAGACGGTGGCTTGGTGCAGCGTGTCACCTCAGTGTCACCTCAGTGTCACCTCAGTGTCACCCGACAGTCCGTCCCCCCCCGCTGCCACCTGGCATTGATTTTTTGGGCTCCATTGCTGGGATAATCCCGATCTGCTCCCTTCTGTGGGACACAACCCACCCAGGAAGGGTGAAAATACCTTGTGCAAATCCCTTGTGCAAATGCCCCGTGCAAATCCCCCATGCAAACTGCCCCGTGCAAATCACCTGTGCAAACGGTCCTGTCCAAATCCTCGTGCAAATACCCCGTGCAGATCCCCCGTGCAAATGCCCCGTGCAAATGTCCTGTGCAAACCAACCTATGCAAATCCCCCGTGCAAAATCCCTGTGCAAATTGCCCCGTGCAAACTGTCCCGTGCAATTGCCCCGTGCAAACTGCCCTGTGTGAAATGCCCCGTGCAAATGCCCTGTGCAAACTGCCCGGTCCAAATCCTCCGTGCAAATACCCTGTGCAAAATACCCTGTGCAAACTACACCGTGCACACAGCCCCGTGCAAAAGGCCCGTGCAAATTGCTTGTGCAAATACCCCGTGCAAACTGCCCCGTGCAAATGCCCTGTGCAAATCAACCTGTGAATTGCCCTGTGCAAATACCCTGTGCAAATAACCCGTGCAAATTGCCCTGTGCAAATCAACCTGTGCAAATACCCTGTGCAAATCAACCCGTGCAAAATCCCCGTGCAAATGCCCTGTGCAAACTGCCCCGTGCACACAGCTGTGCAAAGTGCCCCGTGCAAAAGGCCTGTGCACACTGCCCCGTGCAAATGCCCCGTGCAATCCCCCGTGCAAACCACCTCGTGCAAATTGCCCCCCGTGCAAATACCCCGTGCAATGCCCCGGGACATGGGGGGTATTTTCTGGGTGATGAACACGGGGGGACAGAGGGTCCCCACGGCCACTCGCGCCTCATGTCCCTGGGCCATGGCTGGGCAAGGACACCCGTGTGACACCC
>NW_010295628.1:0-216 GCF_000700745.2 Antrostomus carolinensis
GCTGGGGCTGCACAAGACGCTGTGAGGGGACACAGCTGGGACAGCTGATCCCAACTGACCGTGTGGCGTCATGCTCAGCACATACACCATTACGTCATGTGCGACGGAGCCCCGCTTTCCCGGGGACGGCTGAATCCCTCGGTTCGCTTTGCTTGCACACGGGGCTCTTCCCTTCCCCGCCTTTACGTCACCCTCCCGATTCTCTCCCCCGTCCCA
>NW_010295629.1:0-216 GCF_000700745.2 Antrostomus carolinensis
CTATTCTAGAGATGCTGAAGATCCCATCTGGCTGCACCCGGGACCAACCCGCCAGATCAGGAGCTGACACAAAATAGTGGAGCCCACAGGTGCCACAGCCACCCGGCTCCCAGCAGCCCAGCAAAATCCACCACAGTTCTGCCAGCCTGAGCCCTCCTCGCCCAGCCGTCCCTGCCTGGCCTTGCTCTGTTGTCCCCACGGCTGGGACAAAGTCCT
>NW_010295629.1:257-2651 GCF_000700745.2 Antrostomus carolinensis
GTGCTGTGTGCTACCCAGGAACTGCCCCAGGAGCACTGCAAGGTGGCACCTCCCATCCAGATCCCTGTCATCCCCCTCAAAAAACCCTGCCTTGGGACAGGCCACCTTGGGCCAGCAGTAACCCCAAAGAGAACAAAGGGAAAAGTGGTCCCTGCTCCCTGCCGGGATGTTCCTACACCGACAACTGCCACGCACAGAGCCCAGCACCAGTCCCGCTCCTCCCAGTGCTGCCAACAACCATCCCCATCCTGTCACGGCTGCCCGCACGCACACATTCTGGCCAGTGACCCACCCACCACTCCCCCACATCTCACCAGCAGCTCTGCCCTCTGCACCCTCCACTTTCAGCACCACAGGACCCAGCCAGGGAGGTCTTGGAGCCACCCTCTGGCCCTGCTGTTCCCACACCCCTGTGGAACCCAGGGTGGGGACACAGCCCCCCCGGGACAGGCGTGCAGGAGCAGCCATCCCCAAAATCACCCAGCAGCAATGGGTGACAGCTTCCTGGATCACCCTACACAGATGGAGACCAGCCACAGGCACCAAGTAGCCTTTCCAGAGACTTTGCTGGGATGTGGGACAAACAGCCCTTGGTGGCAGGGACCCTCCAGCCGCAGGGTCAGTACATCCTCCTGGCACCGGCATCGGCACCGAGTGGCTCTCTGTGCCAGGCAGTCACAGCTGCCATCGGAGAGCAGGACCCCCACTCAAATTCCCTGTAGTGCCAACACCCAGCACAGAGAGGCCTCAGGGAGGAGAAAGGAGGCTGGTGGCCCTGAATCCCCAGACCCTCTGCAGCTCCAGAAAAGCCCAACTGCAAAGCAGCAATGGGTTGGCAGGAGCTGAGAACCCCTCCAGGGGAGAGGGGGGCTCCCTACATTCCCCCCAGCCCTCACCACAGTAGAGGAAGAGCAAGAGAAGAAGCAGCACGCACCGGTCATCCTGGGAAGGGTGGATGTACCCAGATGAGAGAATGTTGAGGGACAGGATGTTGGGGTCAATGAGAGACTCATCTGCTTCTGGGGTGTTCCGGATCCGACCTGCAAGCACAGTACAGGGACACTGCTCAGGTGACAGGCAGTGGCCCTGTGAGGGTCCCCATGAGGGGCAGGGGCAGCTTGCCTGCCTGCATCCCCCAGCAGCCACCCCATCACAGGCAGCAGCTGCCCGGCATGTGGAGGTCCTGGTCCAGCTCCTGGACATCGTAACCAGGCCCGAGGCATCTTGCTCACATGGCGTCCTGGTGCCACCTGCTGGGCAGCTGCCGCTTTGATATTGCAGGGCAGGAGGGGAGAGGAGGCGTAAAGCTCCACATGGGAATGTGGGCAAGAAAGAGCCCAGGAGGATGCTGGGGAGCTCAGTGGGCTGGGGGTTGCTCTCAGCCCACCCAACCTGGGTCAGCTTACCCACAACTAGCTCCCGCACTTCCTTCCAGCGGATGAGGCTGCCCGTCTCATGCACCAAGGTGACAGTGATTCTCCTCTGGATGCCCTGAGACCCGTGAGACCAGAGAGAAGGGGCAGTTGTTAACACAGCTCCTGGCAGGAGCCAGAGCTGGGATGGCATCTCAAGTAGGGAGTACCTGGTGGAGAAGGAAGGTCCCGTGGCACGGTACGCCTCCACGGTGGTCCACGACAGCAGGGATGTAGCTGGAAGAGAGGATCGCAGCGTGACACAGCCCTGTCAGCCAGCCCAGAGCTGCCAAGCACTGGGCAAATCACCGCGCTGCCTCCCTCTCCTTTCTGCTCCCCGTTCTGGCAGGACTTACTCGCCATTAGCTTCCAGCTCACAGATCTCAAAGAAGACCATGAGGTCATACTTGCACTGGCAGGGGCCGATGCTGGGCCGAGTCATGGTGCTCAGCTTTGTTGCAGGCACTGCAGTGGGTCAGAAAGACAGCTTAAAGGGTGAGCTTGCCGCTGATGTTTGGAGTGAGGAACATGACGGCAGGCATGGTGAGGGCAGAGCAAGCAGGGACCGCAGGGGACACACACCAAGGGGTGTATCCCCCACACAGAGTGGGGGACAGCTCTATCCCAGGGACCAGGCTGATCACCGGCGTATGCCTTCTCCCATGCCCAACATGGAGCAGCAGGGGTGTCAGGATGTGGCCAGCCTCATCCATCGCCAAGATGCACACCCAGAGCCCCCAGCCCCAGCACAGACATGTCCCAAACCACGCAGCATCGCTCCAGGGACTGCATGGGGACAGCTGCTTGGGGACAGATGGAAGGAGGCTTCCCTGATGCTGGCACGGAGACTCCCCAGCACTCAGCCAAACCCCATCAACTCGGGTCTTGGAGGCCAAAGCGCACAGGGACCCCATGGGATGGTGGGACTGGGTGGCCATCGGAGCCACCCATGGTGTGCAGCCTCCTCCCTGCCAATCCGCCG
>NW_010295629.1:2742-3057 GCF_000700745.2 Antrostomus carolinensis
TCTAGGTGCTCTGTCCCACAATACATTTTTTGGTGCCCTTTGGTACCTTTGCCTTTGGTCCCCTTCCCCTTGGGGTCGTAACTAGTCCCCCTGGGGAAGGGGACCCCACACCCCCAGCAGGGGGACCATGGATAGGCAGAGGAGCAGGAGGTCAGATCTCCTACCTGGTTTGGAAAGTGGCATGACGCGGGGGAAGTGGCGCCGGGATGGCCTCAGCGGGCTGCAGAGAGTTAAAGCTCCTTAAAGCATCCACAGGGACCCCCAAACGAGCCAACCCAACCTACAACCCAGGGCCACCCCCTCCCACCACCTGCC
>NW_010295630.1:0-53426 GCF_000700745.2 Antrostomus carolinensis
TGGCCTCTAGCCAGGGTTAACCCACCACAATGGGCTTTCAGAAATTTACCTCTTCACCCCCAGAAAAATTAATCTGAATAGCAGAAAAGCAGGTTTCTGTTCCAACATTTAGCTGATTTCTGTCTCCTAGGAAGAAAAAGATCTGATGTTCAGATGTGTTCCCTAGAAAGATCTGCAAAACTGGTATCCCATGGTGCTGCTGTACTGGAGGATCAAAGAAATTATCAACATGTATCAAAGTAGAAGGAAGTCTTGACTGTATAGATTCAGATTTTAAGTCATCCTTAATTAATGATCGAGATAAAACATGGGATGGGAGATCCAGTTAAGCAAGAGGAAATAATTAAGCCAAAGCTACAGACAAAAAGGTGTTGCTGCAGCTTGAGCTCTGGTTTACAGAGGATCATTCTCTTTCTAGAGCAGTTGAAAAACAAGTTAGTAAAGACAATGTGGGATGTCAGCAAACATTGAAAATGAAATGTGGTGATTCAGGGTACGTCTTCCAGCTCCGAGACAGCACTCAGGCGTCTAGTGGGTCAGCAGTAGTTACAAGTAAAATGAATAATAGAATGATGTTAAGGGCGGGCTGTCTGTGTACTGGGGCCGCTAATGCTGGACGCGTACGTGACCTTGCGCTGTTCGTGTTACAGCAGCGTGTGGGGACTGGCTTCAAAAGCCCTAAAAAGTTCAAGTCCTTAGAAAGTTTTGCTGAGCTCACTGTACCGTCAGCTTGTGCTGCTGATGTACTCTTGATGGTGTTGGGAATTGGCTACTGGGTGTTCTCAGGTGGAGGAACTAGGCAGGTGACAAAGGAATAGTTAAAGTTGGCTGTAAGAAAACCCCCCTACAGAGAATTTGAGGGTTCCAAGCAGAAAGAGTGAGGAAGTTTCTGGTCTCTGAAGCAGTAAGTGATGCTGTTGGACATCAGTCCTTTTCTGATCAGTGCCATGGTGGTTTAGTTTTATTTCGAACCCTGGAAAGGAAGCGTGTCATGGGGTATGTACAGGCTCCTGATCTTCAGTCCTCAGGGGAAAAAAAATAACCTAGACTTTTCCAGATACTAATTCTTATGCCTGACCATATCTGCTCTTGTCTTATGAGCTCCTGTCATTCTCCCTGTTGTCTTCTTTGAGCTGTTAAGGATCTCTTGAGCAGAAATCCAGAGATCAAAATGTATGTTTATTACGAGTAGTTGCACTGTTGCAGTGCAAGCATGAAAACAGATCTGCTGAACAGTGAATTGACACACTATTCACAAAAGCAAACATTTTCCACTCACCCATCTTTTCTTGTCACTGCTTTTCAATACTAAGGCTTATTTCATTTTTGTACAAGGTACTGTATTTATGATTTTTATGCATGCATTAAACAATAGTACCTTTTAAAAGGTGATAGTAACTCCACCTTTAGTGGAGTTCTGAGTATCCAGCTGGACAGACTTACCAGGCACTGACTACAAAATGCAGCTGCTAATAAAGACCTAATATGTAATGACATCAGACTTGCTAAGTTGAAAGTCTCTCAGGGAGGTGAATATTTCCTTAGGTGCTGGCTGTTTATTATTAATTTTACAGTCATGACTTGAAAACCTACAAGAGTTAAGAGGACAATATGAGAAAAATACTCTTCACAAATAAATGAGTGTGTTTGGTTTCACTGTGTGAAGAACAGGGACTTATGGTATAGGAAATGGAGAAATCCTTCTCCTGAGGAGGAAGTTGCTCTGTGCCAGGCATAAAAATTGCAGGTGTTAAGTGAGGCTGATGTGATCTGTTGGTCTGTACTGAATTTACCCAGCTGGGACGCTCCCGAAGGAATTGTGTATTCCCCACAGAGACGAGGGCAAACATGTCTCCTATAATTGTTTTGCACAGCTGCCTTGGTGTTTGTGGGAGGAATCTGTCAGTGATCAGCTGGTGATGGAACTGGACCTTTGAGGGGAACACAGTCAATTAAGAGCAGACTTTGAGTGGCTCTTCCTAAGAGAGTTAGGGAGGATCTTTGTTTCTCCCTCATCTCCAGCACCAATCATGTCTTGGCGCTTCAGAACCAGATTTTATTGTTTGCTTTTTCCTTTCCACTTGGGCTGGAAGTCAGGATGGCATGTAGATCTCCAAGGAGTAAAGTTGTAGAACAGACTGGAGAAGGACAGTTTTACAACTGGATCCTGAGGGGTTTTTTAAGATTTATAAAAGATTTCTTTCCAGAACGGGAGAATTCCTGGAGAGAAATAATTAGGCTTCTGACATAAGCCCTTAGATACCTAAAGCGTTGGTATTACAAGGTACTTTGTCAGGGAAGGAAGTTTCTGTCTCTTTGCACCATGTTCGCGTTGTACTAATCCCATCCCTTGGGGTTTTTGTTGGTTGCCTGCAGAAACCAGGAAGAAAATACCTTCCCCCCCCCTTCCTTGATGTGTGACAGCTTCTGCAGGGAGCTTGATTTCCTTCCTCTGAAGTACTTAGAATCAGGGAGGCCACAAACTGAATCTAGGATAAAATTTCTCAGGTGCCTGTTTGGAACACATTGTACCTGGGCTCAGGATTAAACCAGTTGTTGTATTTAGAGTCAAGGAGGAATATTTCCTTACGGGTCAGTTGCCAGCAATATTCTACCCTCCTTTATAGTGTGAGGTGAGGCTGGAGTGTTTCATTCCTCATCAGCAAATCTCCTGCTCTCAGAAGGATCCTTGATCTCTTTTGCCCATTCTGCATTTTTTTTCCTCTTACTACAAAACTCAAGTTTTGTTCCAGGAGTAGTGTGTTGCCTGTGGCATTTGTATGAGTGGAATGGTTGGGAGGTTTTGTCTGATGCAGATTTCTGTTGGGTGATTGGCCTCAGGGTATAAGGGACAAGACTTTCTCACCTCCAGTCTCTCATTGCTGGTATGAGCATCCTTACCATTAGAGATCTTTGGGATTCAGTCCTTCATTGCAGTCAGGCTTATCAATACTATAATGAGATAAATAAAAACAAATGAAGCTATACATATATACCATGGGGCTTCCAGAACTAGAAACCTTTCCATTACTTGTGTGCACAGACATGGCTTCTGTGTTTTTTGAATAAGAGCCTCTAATTTGAGTCATGGTCCTGCACACTCCTGTGGAGCCAGGTCAGCAGTGCCAGGTCTGGGCCTGTCTGCACACCGGTGACGGGCGCAGCGCTGCGTGGCCCCAGGCTTCTGGACTTCTTCAGAATCTGGCCCTAAACAGGGCAGTCACAGTTTTCCTTCACACAGAAAAATAAAACCAGGTAGTGCATAAGGTAAAGCTGCCATTTCCTGTAGCCCTGCTACCAGAACATACGCAACGTCTTGTGAAAGAAAAGTGATCCCAACTGTTGTGTTTAATTTGTTCTGTTTCATAACCACATTCACGTTCCCCATTTCAATAAAACTCGTTTGCAAGCAGCACAGAAAAGTGAGGGGAGGAGAGAAGAGAGAGAGAAAGCAAAGTGGCTCCATAGAGTCAGAATTAGCATAATCAGGCAAAGCATAATAAAAAGCTTTGCGGTGACAGCTCTTTTGCATAATGCCATCTCATGGAGGTGTTACTGAGCACGTATTGCCGGGGAAGGGAAGGAGAGGACCCGCTGAAGTGGAAAAGTTTGCCATTGTAACTCAGTCCGTTGGCTTTCTGTTCTCAGCCCTGTTTCCAGGAGTGTAATGTGGCAGGGAACACGAGCAATGAGATGAAACTTGATGTGAAAAGTCTTGATGTTGTTGGAAGAAGAGGGGGGTGTTTTTAACAGTTGGTGTGTATATGTGGAAGGAAAGAAGAAGCTGTTTTGAAGGATAGTAGCCTTCACCATAATTAGAGTCATTAGGTCTCGTAGGCCGAACGATACAGAACCGTGTAACCTCACGGTCTGAAAAGTTCAGGACTTTTAGGTGGAAGAGAAATTGATTAGATGACATAGAGTTTATTGGTGCCACTCTGTAATACTGTCTTTCAGAAAACAGCCAAACAAGAGACAGTTTTCATGCTCACCACTTCCAATTTAGGTTCAATTTTATATCTAGAACTGTTTTTTCTAGTAAACACATGTTCCCTGCGATACCCACTGCTTTGTGGGATGAGGGGTTAGATTGGTTTGCTGGTTAATAGTGTTTGGGATTATTAAAAACAGTATTTAAAAATTGAGCCATTATCTCAGTATCTTCTTCTACTGACAGTTTCGAAATGTGTTAAGGGGTAAAACATCCCAATTCATCTAAATTGCCTTTGGGGAACAATGGCATCAATTAGCATAGAATTAACAGGTGAATTTTGCACTTACCAAAGTTGTAAGGGTGATGGGTGTCAAACAAATTCAGTCCTTTTTTTAAATTATTTTTTTCCTTCTCTGGTATTACACCCCAAGGGAGAGTGTTGCATTCTGATCATCCTTAGGTAAAAAAAAAAAAATAAAATAAAAAAAATTAAATTAAACGCTGTTTGAATGTTTATAAGTAAGCTGATGTGGGGTCAAACGTTTTGATTAAAGATGTGTAAGTGAGTAGTGCTGTGTGGTTTAGAGCTCAGATATTTCATTACTACCAGGTGGCCCATAGCCAGAACATGTTCATCTGTTTATTCACACTACTGTACATGATTAACAGTGCCATGGTTTGTGACGCTTGAATCAAATCTATTCCATGCACATTACCATAATTAGGTCAGATACAATGCACAGGCAGAACACAGCTGTTTTACAAATTAATCACGGTTGAAAAGAGTCTTTCTTGTGCAAAAACATTGTGTAATGCATTTTTTAATAGCAGAGATTTTAATATATATAATCTGAGGTTTTCAAATGTTCTTCTCAGGGCAGTGTCCCACTGGTATGATGCAGAAGCAGCGCAGTCAGTCACAGCTGGGCTGCTCTTCCACTGCTTGGTTCTAGCTCCAGCCCCACAAAAGCAGCTTGAGGACAGGAGGACTCGGACGCACCCTGGGGACACGGCGTGCATTGTAGAGTTTTTCAACTGATAGTGACTTAGAAATACAAAAGCAACATCCAGATGTCATGGGTAGAACGTGCTCTGAGTAGAGCATAACTGAAACTAATGGCACTGGGCTCAACTAGGACAAGTTTTGATTCTGTGTCCAGGAAATATTTTCCGTGGTAAAGGGTTAAAGTTTAAAAAAAACCCAACACAATTGTTTTCAGAGGTTAAGTGCCACTAAATGTCAATGGCAGTTAGGTTCTTGACCCAGATAAATACTTGGAGTTTTTTTTTACCCAAAGTCTGTCTTGTTCCTTTTTCAAAGTTTGTTTATTCACTGTGCAAATCTAGTAATTAATTATGATTTTACCAGTCACAATGACCCTTGGACCTTACAAGAGAGCCGTGTTCTAGGGATCTTCATTGCACATTGTCAACAAGTGTGTTTAAGTCAGCACATTCATTCCAGATTAGAGATGTTGCTTAATAAAAGCACAGGATTGTAACTGGTACAGAAGTTATCCATTAGTTAACTATAGGGAGCAGTTTGACTTGCATCTTTTACAAACACTGATGTAACCTCTGAAGAACATGGTGTTTTAGATGAATGTTTTAAGTTACAGTGAATTCAGCACTGTTCAGTGAAAGGAATGGGAAATGCAGAAGCTGACCTGAAACGGTCTCTACTCTGGGGAATTTGGACGTGGAATTGTAAGTGTTACAGCCAGTCTGAACTGTAGGTGTGGGCGCAGTGTGTATAGACCGTGGCAGTCGTGGAAGAGACTGAAGACAAGTATGGCTAATCCCAAAATTCAGAGTTCAGGTGTTGAAATCTATTCCATAAAACCCCAAAGACAGTTTAAATGGACAGACCTCAGAAGCATGCTGTGCTGGATCTGAAGTTGCCACCATTTGCTTTCAAGTTCTGAGCATTTGGAGGACTGTCCATTCAATTCTCAGAACTTTCTCCATATCTGTAGAAGTTACACCCAGAGTATGTTATGAGATGGAATAAGAGTTGGTTTTTTTGGGTTTTGGGTTGTTTTGGTTTTTTTCGAAGCAGCATTAACCTTTTGTATAGGCCTCACTTTTAATGAGTAGATAAAATGTGGGCACAGGTTGATTGCAGTTTCATTGCATCTTTTGAACATGCAGATTCCAGGCTGAGCAAAAAAATAAAGGCTGTAATTTTCTTTGAAAGTGATATTGCCACCATGACTTTTGAATTAAATCGGTTAAACAGAAATTAGATGAGTTTCAGTACATAGCAGGTGTAAACTTGATTTATATTATTCTTGTAATGAATTTAAAAACTCTGTTATAAACACTCTGGTTCCACAGATGTTAGAATTGGAAGCTTAGATTTATCAACCTTAAACTAATTAAAACCAAATTAATACAATTTGCTTTTTATATGGAAAAAGAAAAGATAATTGAAATAAAAGGTAGGGTTGATGTCAGTTGAACAAGACAGCTTAAATAGTTTTAAGGCTATTTTCAGAAGTGAAATGGATCCCAAACTAGTATATTGTAGCAAATCATACATTGGCATTGCATTGGGGCCTCATCTCTTGACTTTAGGAGTCAAACAGGTCATTTTTATCAGGGTCTCTTCATTGCCTTCACGGGTGATTGATAAATTCCAAGATCTGCCCATCAGCTGTCAACACTGCCAGTGTCACAGCGTTGCACTGGTCAGTACTCTAGGGAAAAAAGCATGAAACCCCAAGAAGTACAATTACAGCAAAACTGTGCAGATTGAACTGGAGTTCAGTCAGTTTGGGGCTCAACTGCTGATGAGAGAAAGAAAGGAAAAAAAAAGATAAATCTCTTGTCTTCCTTCCGAATTGAAATACAATTGAATGCATCTATGAAAATACGATTTATAGACATAGATTTTAAAATACTTTAAGGGAGATGATGTCTGATTGGCAGTTATGGAACTCCAGCAAGACATTCTTGTCCAAACTGGAATATTGCTGTTTGGTCCTTACTTGAATCTGGTGTAAACTACGTACCGTTGTACAAAATGATACAGCAGAAAAGGT
The DNA here is from genome assembly GCF_000700745.2 of Antrostomus carolinensis. NCBI lineage: Eukaryota > Metazoa > Chordata > Aves > Caprimulgiformes > Caprimulgidae > Antrostomus > Antrostomus carolinensis. The sequence goes on from NW_010295630.1 coordinate 6,979, forward strand.
TGTTCCACAGGCTATGTTTGGGTTAGTATTTTTTCATTTTCAGCTATTACATTTTTTTTAAGGACAAATAAGTTGCTTTTATTTGAAAGGAAAATATTTTTTAGAAATAATGTTTTTATCCATTCTCGGATGTTCCTGATGAGCCCATGAGTTCCCATTTGATCACAATAGTACTTATTTCTGAAAAATAAGTAGAAAATTGTTGAGTTGGACCAGTTCCCTGATCCAGTTCATCATGCAGCTGCACAATCATCTGTGCCAGCGCAACGAGAGGGGCAACGCAGAGGTGGGACGAGTGTCCAGGAAGTCGGGGAGGAGGAGCAGCTCATGGCAGTGTGAAGCCCAGGCTTTTATCTGATCTGCTGTGTTACCCCGTGGTTTGGACCATTAGCAGTGCAGTACTGTGTTATCCCTGGCTTCCTTTGCCTGACTTTTCCTTTTCAGGTGCTGTATGTTCTTGATGTATTCTTGGTGTGTTCTTGATGTGTGACTGGCTATGAAATACCAGGTTCCAGAGGCAGGGTTGCCTGTGTGACTGTGAAGACAGCTCTTGGTAGTCTTGTTCCACCAAGTTCGTCAGGCATTGAGAGTTCAAACTCAGAAGTCTGGAATTTAGCAGCTGTTCACCAGGCTGAAAAACCTTAGAGGAGGTTTTCTTGTAGGATTTACGCTCTTCCTTGCTTTTGACCCTGAACAGAAATATCTTCAGAGCCCTTAATCTGTTATTTTCATCTTTTTCGCTTCATTTCCAGCTGGAGTAATGTAGGCTTTGGCAAAACAATAATTTTAAAAGAAACTCCATATAAGAATTTTGGAGTTTAAAGGGAGGGAGAGGGAACCAAAACCAACTTGATTTCAAGTTTGCCTCTTGAAGCAAAAGGAGATGGAGTGTATTTCTGGTGACGAAAGCTTTGTGACAGTTCACTCACAGTGGTATCCAGAGGGCTTTCTGGGGCGAAATACCCAGTGAGGGTCATGGGGATGGTGGCCTTCAGGGGACAGAATGCACTGGAACAATTATTTGTATTGTATTTAGCAGTTATATGCAGAATTACAGTAACAGAATTGGCACCTGAGCTGGCTTTTTAAGGTGCATGTGTACATAGGTTAATGCATAGAACACTACTTTCTGCTGGGAGAAATAGAAGCTGCTAGACGGCATATGCAGGGACCTGAACCGAAGATGTGTTTCCTTACATTCCATGGGTGAATAAGTGAGCTGTATGTAACAGGAATTTGAAATCTGAAGGGTCTTTCTACTGTGTTTGGTGTGGCACAGTGGAAGTCTGAGCTACCAAGGAATTGTTCACAACCGTGCTGATTTTTCAGAGGCGGTTAAAGAAGAGGAGGATGTAACTCCCTGTGAATGATCGTGGAATCTGAGTGCATACATCTTTTTGGCTTCTGAAAAATCCTTCATCAAAGAGATTTTTTATTTTCCATCGCATTTTCTAAATACCCTAACTGTATCCTTTTGCTCAGTTCACTTCTTGGATGCATTGTGACCAATGTTTAGCCTGGTTTAAAAGAGAGGTAGACTCTCCATGATGCCTGGGGTGAAATAATCTGATTGTAGAATCCATCCTTTCTACTCCATTGATCCAGTTTATTTTCAGTTCTATCTGTGCTGAATGGGTTGAATCCATTAGTCACTTCAGGGAAGGCTGTAAATGATCTGTAATCATCCGCGTGGAACTGCTGGGTTGGATATTGTACACAGAAATCAGAAGGTGAGGAATAGAAAATGTCTGTAGGTAAAGATCAGCCATTGCTTCTGAAAAAAAATTGAGTTCAGAGGTGTATTTGAAATTACCTAATTTGATCGTTTACAGTTCAGCACACAAATTTGTTCCTATTCAACAATAAATAAAATACAAGGTTTTGCTGTACCTTCATCTGCCACTAAGGCCTACTGCACGTGAAAAGATCCTGCTTTTGACCTATGTACTATTTTAAAAATACCTTGTGTTAATTATGAGAAATAATTTGTAACGTAACATAGAAAGGTTAATAATCCAGATGCACTATATAAAGATTTTGCATGATCTGATTTGCTTTAAAAATTATAATATGCTAGATCTCACATCAAAATGTACGTCACATCTTCATCTGACGTAATCTGTGATGCTCTGAATTAAGGCAAGTCTCTGCTTATCAAGGAGGGCAGTTAGAGCATTGTGTAGTACTTGAATTTAACTTAAGAGCCCAAAGAATAGTGGAATCGTTTGAGAAGCTGACAAGAAGCATTTAAAACAAAAGCTTTTCAGTGTATTTTTTTTTTTGAGTTATGTAACATAAAGTCATTCTTTGGAACTCATGACTATGAGATGGGTTTGAAACCGAGAGAGCAACAAGGTGTAAAAATAATATATTTTCAGAAGACATGGGTGTGATTAATGAGGATATTCAGGATTTAAATTATTATTCAAGGAAGTTATGATTTTGGTAGGGATGCCAAGTCTAATGTTCAAGGACATTAAATAACAAGGGCTGAAGTCTGGAAGGTCATTTGTGTTTTTTATAGGTGTATGAGAAGAGAATAATAGCTGTTGAATTTTGACCCATACCAGTTTCCAGTCTACTTCATGACAGGCCACACGTGTTTTGTGCTGGATCCAGTTTGTCAGCTGTGGTCTGGAGAAGTACGACCTTGACCTCAGTTTCAGTTCTGTTTTCCACCTGAGCTCTTTCTCCTTCTGTTCTCTTCGCTCTTTGTACTTTTCCTGTTGTTGTGGTTTGAGACTGAATGGACCATGTGGAGATGAAATGGGCTGATACCGAAGCATTTTTAATGACAGGTGTGTTTAATGCCAACGAGTGACACAAGGCCCTTGTTCAGTGGAAGAGATGGTGCAGTCCTGGAGGGGAGAAGACAATTGGGTGGGTTCCAGCTGTGCAGTGGACAGTCTAGGTGTGGGGACCCCCAATGCCTCTCACGGAGGCTTTGTCAGGTCTGGACCCCAGATCCCAGAGCTTATAGAACTGAAGAGGTGCTCTATACACCTCTGATTTCTTCAAATGCCCATGGTGTCTTTGCTGGTGCTCACAGCCTGCCCCTCTGGAAGGTTCTGCTTGTGTTGGCAATGACACAGCATTTAACACCTTAGTTATAAGGAAGTAATTTGAAGGTTAACAAAGTTTAACCAGTCCCAGTGCCAAACTACTACAGCTGTTCAGACCGCAGACTCATCAGGTGTGCATCACTATTCTGGTTTCAGCTGGAATGGAGTTAATTTTCTTCCAAGTAGCTGGTATGGGGCTATGACAATGGCAGAGCGAGGACCTACTAAAATAACAACACTAGTGATCACTTCCATCAACTGCCTCTTGTGAGATGTTTTAATATCACCTCTGGCTTGGCACCTTTCATCCAAGGATTTTAAAATAATAATAGTAGTAATAATAATTTTAAAAAATATTATAAAAAATTAAGAACTTTGTGAGCCAGGACAGAGTGTCCGAAGGGGAGCTCTCAAAAGCATTGTGTCTCAGAACACATCTTTTCCTCCTCTCGTTTTTTGCAGTAGTTGTGATTCTGAGTGTCCCTCCTCTCAGAGTGAGGCCGAAGATCTGCCTGTATCCTCCTTGCAAGGACTGCAGCTCTTCCTGACCTTGTGTCAGCCTCTCAGAGCAGACTTTCTTTGAGTGTGTTTGCTTGATTAACTCTTAAGCTCCCTGCTCCTCTGTGAGCTGGGTAAGTAGTTTTTTTCATGTTATAAGCAGAAGTAAACACTGAGGTGCAATGACTGTAAATTTAATTCTAAACTGTTCCCAGATGAAGACAGAAAGTGTAAAAGAAGGCTGATGTAAATACACAAGCTCCAAAGCAAGGTCACCAGAATGAGCCATTCAAATCATGATCTTAACCATGACATAGCTTTTGCTTAGTTCTCATCTTCCACATAAACACTTGTGACTGCTTTCTCATGATCTGGTAATTCCAAGCCAAACTGAACCGATCTTCTATCCATCTTTGCACGGTGCTGACTGCTTATGAAAGAGAAAGGACTGAAACACTTCCCATCCCCTTTGAAGCCACAGTAGCATTAAACTTTCTAGAATAAATTGTGCCAAAGGGTAGGTGGGCAAGCCAGATACTAAAAAAAAATAAAGCATTTGGCTAGAACTGAGCACAATCTCCTTCTTCTCTGCCAGTAAATCAAAGAGCTTTTGACAATAATTGTGCAGTATTGTCTGCAGAATAAAAAAAGTACAATTTTGCAGTTTTAGTTGTTTACGACAATGCTGTCATAAAGAAAAGGCTTAATTTGGATCTCACAGTAGATAAAAATGATGCTGAAGTGAACAGGTTATCTTTACTTTGGGTTGCTGAACAAAGCTGAGTAGTAACCTGGCTTTACTTATGTTGGAATAGTATCCAACTGAGAACATATGAGTAGGATGCAGGGAGTAGAAGACAGATCCTCTTCCCCAGAACTTAAAACCAACAGGGTCAAGACAGGAAAGTCCATTATTATGCCTATTTCATAGGTTAATAAGGGAGGAACATAAATGAAGGGAGTCATACCGACTGATCTGTGGCAGGCTGGCTGCATTTCATCCAGCCCCAAACCATCCTGTTCCTTTCCTTGCAGCAGTTTTGGACACTCAAGCACAGGGTCACTTATGGAACAAAGTACAAAACCTCCTTCCAGGCATTCTGTCAACATTGGTCCCCAAAAGACCCTTTTACTAGAAATTCTATAGTTTCCATCATTAACAACAAATAATTCAGATGACTAAACTATTCCACATATTATGACAACTGAAATAATTTGCTTCCCCTAGAAATTCTGACTTCTAATTAGTCTGTTTTAAAGTTAGATTAGTCCATCTTGAAACCAGAAATAGCCCAAGAGTCCTGTCTCCCCGGGTTGTGTTCTAAGTGGTGCTTCATTCAGCCAAGAAGTTTGGCCTAAGAACTAGTGAGTGTTGTCTCCTGTGTCCCAGTGAATCCACTAAACTCCAGCCTTGCCCACAGGCATTTGCTTTTCTCTGGTGGGTCCATAAAATCATTTTTTCTAGGGCTGGAGGGGAAGATGTTGTGACCCCTATTCTTTTCTTTTTCTGTATTCTTTTGACTGTTTACTACACACCTGCTGTAATTTGGAAATATGTACAGTTGTGGTTTGTCAGTTTTAACCTCTAATCCTTCCTTTCTAGGCTTGATTTGTAATAGAGTCATGATTGATTTGTAATCTCATCTGTGTAATGCTTCTCCATATAAAAGGCTTGCCTTAAAATAATGAGGTAGTTTAACATAAGAATGAAACTATCTCTGTCCTTCAAGGTACTAGCACTCTTTAATAGGTGTTTCATGCTTGCTGGCAGATAGATAATGTGTCAAACATTTCAGGGAGCTGTGCTGCTGCAGCTCTGCTCGCTGCCTGCTGCTATCCCGCACGCTGCTAAACCAGGCACAAAGCCACAGGCTGAAGCTGATGAATGGTGGAAATAATGAGGAGGTAGTTTTGCTGTTCTTTATTGAAATTGGCTGTGCTTCCTCCACACCAAACCATCCAGATGCAGCCAGAAAGCGGGTACTGCATGGGATAGACTTACAGGTCCTGGTATTATTGCTGTTATCCTATTTATTGCTATTTTTCAAACATAACATGGGGTTCTCACTAAAACTTTAATGGAAATGTATCTCAGAGGAAACCACGGGGTTGGATTTTCAGTCACTATTCAAGACAGATAAAGCCATATTGAACAGTGGCCAGTACTTAAACTGGTTTTGGATATTTACCTTTTATTTAATATGAGCAGGTTTTGGTTGACAGAAAAGTTACAGCCAAGATAAATGCGTAAGCAGTGGCTTATTTTGTGCTGTTTGAGTGTTTCGGGTTTGATATTGTTTGTGTGCTTTTAGTTCTTGGCCAGGAGGCTCAACTGATGGTTCTGGGAACAGCAGCCAGTCCTGCCCTTCAGAGCAAGCAGCTTTCAGCCTTGAGAGCAGAGCTTTTATCTGCAGTCAGCCTCGTTGTTGGGAGTGCTGATTAGTACTGATCACGAGGTGGCTACATCTAGGGCAAGACAACCCTTCTGCCATTTCCTTCCCAAGCTGACTTTGTCTCAGGTGCTTGGAAAGCAGCAGTGTGCTGTTCTGTCATCTCTCCGCGGTTCAGAAGCGGTGACCTGCAGAGGAATGACTCTCTCAGTTCCCAGAGCCAGCACTTTCCCGTTGTGTTGTCCCTCCCCCTGTGTTTTTGCTTCTCCTGCAGCTCAGTCCTACACCACACTAACGAGCACCTTGGCTTCCCTCTGGTCTTTATTCACTTTGACCGGTCGCTTCTGCAGAAGTAGGTGAAGTCCAGTTTGGATTCCTATAGAGAGAGACCTGTGTCAGCTGGATCCGGTATTTAATTTCTCCAGAGTAAGTGGTACATGCCAACCTTGTGGCAGTTGTGGGTTTGGGTTTTTTTGTTTGGTTCGGGGTTTTTTTTGTTGTTGTTGGTTTGGTTTTGGTTTTTATGTTCTGCTATGAACCTGTGACAACACTGGCATTACAATTCCACTGAGTCCTAAGGGCTGCCAAAACTGTGTCACACAATGCCTCGCTCTGTACTCTATATTCATATTAATTTGCACTGAGACTAATTGGCTATGAAGACTTGATCCTTGCAAAGCACTGAGGACTCTTCCCTCCATTCTAAAAATCCTTCTGTATAAAACTCATCTGTACTTAGGCAAACGTGTTCTGAGGGCTGGTTCCACCGTCTTGTACATTAATTCCTCTCAGGAAATGAGTAACTATCACAAATCTGGCCATTTTCCTGTCAAGATGGTAGGGACCATTCTTTGATTATTTTTTATCCTCTTTTTTTTTTTCTTTTCTTTCCTTTCTCTCAGGCACTGTTGTAGGTGTTTTACACATATGGAAGAACTGCCTCACAGAACTTACTTTCAAATGTATTACCAAGGCAATAGATACATTCTAATAAGAAAGTAAAGCAAAGCATTTATGGTATTGGTATTAAAAGCGGACAGAGCTACCCATCTTGACTGCCGTTAAAATAGTTTAAAATCTGCTGGAGGAAGTTCAGATATTACTATGGTGAGAAATGCAAGGACCTATATAGATGATAAACACTTAAACATGTAAGTATTTTCACTGCTGCCATGCCCGATTTGAGAAGGTTTACACTAGGAAGTACAATAGCAATGAGCACATCACTTTGAAACAGACCATAAAAAGAAAAGCAAGTTTCCTTTCTTTCTAATAAACTGTGAATCTGAAGGCAATTACTGCAAAATGTGAAGTTTTTCTTGAAATACTCAAATGTAAGACAACCTGCATTTCACTTGGACAGTAATGAGAATGTGTTGTCAGGTAGCGTCCCCTGTACAGAAGGAAGCAGATTCCTGACCCCATCTGAGCAGTCATGAAGGTGATGGGAAGAGAAATTAATCTAAAAAGCTCCATATGACTAAGTTGCATATTTATCATTAGTTTTATATGTGGCAAAGCAGGTTGCTTCCAGAATAATTTAGCACCTTAATACACCATACAATAAAATGAAAATATTTTCTATCACAGTGCTACATGCCATCTCTTTTCGGGGAGGGCTTGAATCGAGTGAGACAGAAAGGCCTTCCTAGGTCTGTGTAAAAACAAAAACATCCTTATGTAATGAGAACAGATAGTGCTGCTTGCAACTGGTTTATCTGCAGATTTCAAAGCACTTGATCAGAGTAATTACTAGTGATGATTAGTCTCACAGCACTTTGTAGAGAAGAATTAGATATTTTTCTTGTTTTATGAAGAAGAATCCAAGACAGAGAAAGGTTATGGCCAAAATTCGATTGCTACCCTCTTACAACTAGAAACGCAACCAGAATATTTAGAGTGAGCTTCTGCTTATTGCACGTAGGGAAATGACTGGATATATTTTTTAAAAAAATTAAAAATTGGGTAACTTTTTGGAGCTCTCTTCAAAATCTAACCAGTGTATTCAGGTGTTTAAATAGGGACCAGAGGCCACTTTTGCATATTGAATGTTTGAAAATATGGTTCTTCAGGTTGCCAAGAAGCCGTCCTAGGTAATGTCAAAGATGACAAAACCAGAACTTCTGAAAATTAGGTTATAATTGTTCCAAGTTAGATCAAATAGATCTGGTAAAAACACTGATGTTACCAGTTCGCTGTATAGGCAATTAATGATCTGGTGAAGTGCTTAGGTTTATGTGTGTATGGGATTTGGTTGTTAAGACCAATTCTACCCTTGGGATAAGGGTGTGAAGATAAAGGATGAACAACAGATGTCGGCCCCCTGGGTTTCTGTGTTTATACCATGGCTAAGTTTCTCTCCTTATATCTTTGTACATCTATGGCATGACAGTGTCTTCAAGTGCATCAGGAGCAGTGTGGCTGGTCTGAAAGAAGGTCGATTGCTAACTTAATTCCAAAGGCTACTGGAAAATAACTGCATTTTATGGCAAATTTGTGATGAACTTCTTGGGAAGTCAGTGAGGAGGAATAAGTGAATGGATCTACTGACTGGAAATATTAGGTATTGTTCTTGCTAACTCCCTTATTAATAGTACCCATCTTTCGTGATTTGTACCGGTACTGCTTCAGCATTCCTGTAGTTTTTGTAGTTCCTGTGTTCTTGTGGTTTTTGTTGTATTCAGTGCTCACTTTACGGATCTGATCCAAGACCATGAAGTCATAGTCCAAGAGCTTGAAGTTTGGGCTTGGATTTGTTTGGGCAAGAATTCACTCCAGGTAATGCTGTGCAACCTGCTCTAGATGAACCTGCTCTAGTGGGGGGTTGGACTAGATGATCTCCGGATGTCCCTTCCAACCCAAACCATTCTGTGAGTCTGAGCACTTAAGTTGGGTATCTTAATATCACTTCTGTAAATATGCTCTATCATCAGAAGAGATACCCCCACATCTAGTGGAAACACAGATTTTTAGCCATTGCTGAACTGTTCTCTGGAGATAAAGAGCCCGGAGTAACACACTCCTGATGCGTGTGCCTTGAGTTCTTTGAACTTGCTTGATGTGGACCTGGACTCATATCCAGTCCCAAGTTCTGTTGATCACATTCATTAGTTTGCAGGGGCTCTGGGTCAGACTGTGCGCTGTATATTTAGTAATACAATGATAATTTATACCCGTCATAATTCTGGTAATAAAAATGTAGTAATTAAAATAGCTAAAAGAAAACAAGGTTCTTGAGACACAAATGAATAATCAGCATTGGCTTATCAACTGCAATGCTGGTTGTATAAAATCCGCTAACAAAAATAACAGCCAAGTGTACGATGAAGCTGAGCAGTGAGCTGCTCACTTATTATAGAACTATTAGTCATTTCATCACACCTCCAACCTTTCTTTTTTGTTCTTTTAATTTCTTCTGCATCGACTTATTTTTAGAGGAAGTTGCTGCACTTGGATTCATGCACAGCAACGCAGCCTAAAATATCATCCTTTGAATTAATTCTATTTTTTTTTTCCTTTCTACATCAAAACAACTAAAATTATACTGCATGGCATATCCCAAGCATTACTTCTACCCACCCTCTGCTTTTTATGTATGAAAAATACATGCAGTCAATGTGCAGTGGCTTGACTGGGCTAATTCTAGTTAATGGTGTTGAAAAATACTTTGTAGCTCTCATTTATACTGCACTTTCAAGTTTTAGAATAATTCCTCCGGATGAGCTGCTGAAGACGTGAGGAGGATCTGAAGTGGTTTAGTTCTCTGAAAAGGCAGAACCTGAAGTCTGAGACTGGCAGAGATCTCTTCTGGTGACTGCAGCAGCCAGGCAGGTGGACTCAGCAGGGAACTCTGGGCACATCTCTGCACACCAGCATCTGTGGGGCTCGGGACCCCTGTGAGTGTTCTTTGCTTATGCAGTTCTTTGGAAAAATCTCTCGAGTTCCTTAAAGTTGAAAGATGTTATTAGATGTGATGCTAAATCAGTTATCAGTCATGCAAATTATGGTTAAATTCTAACCGATGGAACATAAAGAACACCAGCAATAGGACAACATTGCAGCATATGGTTTTCAGCAGCTGAAATATTAATTGATATAGCTCTTAATATTAATTTAGATTACAGTAGCGTTCAGTTTCCAAGTGATACGACTGCAGTCTCTCAAGCACTGTGCAAATAAAGGAGGGACAGTCTTATTTTTTTTTAAAGTAATTTGTATGCTGCAAACACTTTATGCTCCCAACCTGGTAACAACAAAACAAAGTACTTAACCTCGAACATTTCTGAAAGAATATCTTTTGAAGAGATGCTATTTGTCCTGGGAGCATTTTTCTTAGATGTATCATCTCACTTTTGCACTAACGTATAAAACTATAACAAATCTTTTGTCCACTGTTTTTCTAGCTGTGACTGCAATATAAACCATATACTTTGAGGCAGTCGAGTGCACCACATAGCAACAGCAGGATTCTTAGATAGTGAAAAGCATCCAGATAGTCACCAAATGGGGCTTATTGTTTATCAGTCACCTTTGACATCGCCCAAGTTCCTGCAGTCTGTAGTACGTCTCTGTTTGTGTGTAATAAGAGGTTAACACTGGTTTCCTGCTCAGATCACAGGCCGAGTTTTAGGAGCTGTCCAAGTAAACTTGTGGCCCAATCTGAGGAAATTATCTTTCTTGCCTCCACACATACACCTTCCTCTCCTCAGTTCTGTCCATGATTATTTATTCTTTGCTATATTCTGTCATGCCATATTAGAGGTTTTTTCCCCCTATCACTGGTTTTGCAGTTTCGGTAACACCTCACTATCCATAATTTCTTTGTCTCTGAGTTTAATCATTGATCATTTAATACCTTGTTTGGCTAGCTGTCATTATCCTGTTTTTCCTTTGTTCACCACTGATTGTTTTGATTGACCTTGATAAGCAACGTGCATTTGGGTTAGACGCTGACAACAAGGAAAGTGGCAGCAAGAACATTTGCAGAGATTTGTCGGACACTCAGATCTGTCTGAGAATAGTTGAGCAAGATCACCAGGGCATCCCAAGAAGAGATCTGCTGGTCAAAATCTCAGGTCAGTAGACAGTCAGCTCTTAATTTTAATTTTAAGAAGTAGCTAGCATCTCCAGCTGCCCACAAACCAGCTTTGAAAAGCCAGCATCTCCTCCACCTCTGCTGTTTTTCTTGGATGTTCAGTTGGCAGTTGACAGTTCTGATGAACTTGCTCCTGCCTCTCCCTCCTCCGTGTCATATGTACCATTCCCATGTACTTAAATTGAATATTTATGTCCCTGTGTGCATCCAGTCTCAAGTAATTAATTCCTACAAAAAAAGTTTATTAGGTATCCATCTGACTGCTCATTGTTGCACTTTCCAAGAGCACGACCTTGACAATGTGCAGTCTATGCCTGTACTGGTTTCTACCTGTAGTTTTTTGGGGGGGTTTTTTCTAAATGGCTACTTGCCAAGAGTTTTGCAAATATTGACAGCTCTGGGCACCCTGAAATGATGAGGATGCCTCTTGCAGTAGTGAATGCCTTTCCTTTGGCACCATGGTTTACTGCTTAGACCAATGGTCTGAGGCAGGATTCATGTTGCCCGCTTCCTCCCACCCTTAGTTTTTCCCCTCAGGGTGCTAGGAGTGAATTCTACCTGTCTCTGTCAGGATGTCTCTGGTGCTTTGCTTATGGAGTTGCTCTGGTATTATGTGGTGTCTGTCACTGTATATGTTTACTTAAGACAAGTCGATTTATATCCTTTGTTTATCTCTTTACCTTCCTTTTTCAGCTACGTAAGAATTTAAACAGGCACTGTAAAGTGCAATAAGTTAACACCTGTGAAAACAGGAGATTCTCAAATGGGGAGGTTCTCTGGAGAGGCTGCTAGTGGTTGCTTTTAATTTCCTACTGAAGTGTCTCAATGCTGTAAGATCTTGTATGAACATGGAATGCTGTGCAAGACCCTGGTCCCAGTTTGTAATATTCAAAGTAGGTCACTGTGACAGAAGCCAGAGACTAATTTGAAAAGGTTTTGGGTATTGACAAAAGCAAACAGGCTCACCACAATATTTACAAAAGTGGTAGAGTATTGGCCCCACAGCCACTGTGATCTTCCTGTGCTGCTGCAGGGGCTGGCTTAAGGCTCCGAGTTATATCTGAAGCCAAACACAGCCAAGTGATAAAAACCTGAGACTTCAAATAAAGCCAGTTTGCTTATGTTCAGTATCCAAGTCAGTCAGGCCCAATTTGCTGCACCTGGTAGCTGAATCTCACATACAGAACTTAGTGAATTACATGACTGCTAGTTAGCAGAGCATGACCACGCTTTCCACACTGATCAGTTCCCCAACAACAAGCCCTGCTATCAGAAATGGTAAGGAAAGACCCATTAATCACAGAGTGTTCTAACAGCCTGTTGATGGCCACTGCTAAGTAGAGGCAGGAGCCCTCTGTTCCACTACACGCTTTACTTGTCAACAGAAAACACGTGCTGCAAATCAGGACTCTGTCTTCTGGTCTCTGGGGAGAGGCAGCCTTGCTCAACCTGGTTAGTAGTTTCTCAGACTGTTGTCTCTAGAACGCTTTCATGGATGGACTTCTCTTTCCTCCTATGTCCTGAATGTTTTGTTCCCTGTGTGCTCATTATTCTAGTAGGGAAATAAGCCTGAATCGGTCTTAAATGCAGCACAGTTCTGCAGAATCTTTACCGAGGCAGTGCTTTATTTTCCTTCTAAATCTGAGGGTTAAAAAGTGGAACTGAACCACCATCACAGAGTGCTCCGATGGCTTGCAGTGAAATAACCTGAGGGAGAATGCACCCCAGCTTGTAAGCCCCTTTAACCCTCTGTACAGAAAAAGGGCACCTGTGAATACCTGTTCCCTGTGCTAAGGAATAATGTGAGGAATCAAGTAGAGCCATCTATCTGTGCTCTTTCTCTGGCACAACTAAGGCATGAACGAGACAGTTCCTGGGCTCCATTTCCATTCCTGTTTGCCAGAATTAGACTGGAGAGCAATTTACTTCTGGTATGAGCTAACAAAGAAGAATTACACAAAGTTGTCAGCGAGAGAAAGTGCTTCTGGATTTCTCTGTTGTTTCTGACAATGCATCTTGCACACACTACCTTTTCTTTTTTTTTTTTTCCCTTCTCCACTCTGACTCCCAGAGGCAAAACCTGGTTCTCCAAGGAAGTAGGCTATAGCTTTATTGACAGTTATGACAGATGCAACATTTCCTGGAATCAATGGTAAATGCAATCAGTAGTGACCCGAGGATGTGCACTGTGTATCATCTGCTTTGATGTTGCATTGTCAGGAAGTCCTGATGGATGTATGAGTGGAATTCAGGAATCCCAGGTTCCATGTCTGTCTCTGCCACTGGTTTGCTGACCTTGAGTGAGTAATTATATTTCTGCAGATACCCGTTTGCGCTCTCATAGAGTGGTGATAATAATAAAGATTTTCCCCATGAAGTGCTTGAGACCTGCTAACGCCGACTCTGACTGACAGTGATGTGTTGTCCTTAAGACTTGGAGCCTGAAAAAAAAATTGCCACCCATCTCATCAAGGGCAGCGTGTGGGTTACTCTGCAGCAGGCAGAGCACAAGCACAGCAGCAGCTGAACTTTAAGAAAAAGAGACATTTCGTCGCCCCTCGTGTCAGCTGACGGCAGATGCAGGTGGGTAATTAGCTGGATATGCCCAGGATCAGGAAATCAGACAGATCTGAGGACACGATAAGATAGAATTGTGGTGCAGAGGAAAAAGAGCACACAGTTAGAAGTGGATTCTCAAGTTGAAGCACAGCATGTGATGTGAAATCCTGTTCATGCTCTAGAAGAATATCATATGCCAGTGGGCTACAGCATGTGTTCTTTTTTTTTTTTTTTCTCTATTTCTTTTTTTTCTCCTCTTTCCCAAACCCTGCTGCTTGGTAACGGCAGTATTTTTGGGACTGATTCTTTTGCTAATTGCTAACCAGAAATAGCACCTAAGTTTGGCAGAGCTTTCAGGAGAAGAAGAATGAAGTCTTTTTGGGGGAAAAAATTCAGATATGCATAAAACTTGGATAAAAACCTATCTCTCTGAAAATCCATTGCTCAGGCATATGCAGAATGAATGTGATTTTGACAAGTGGGAGAAGGTCCAAAAAAGCTGGACTGCTTTAAAGAGGTTAAAGTTTCAGCCCTTCTCTTTCCAGTCCTAAAAACAAGGTGTACCTGGTGCCAGAGCCTCTGTGGACGTGCTATGGCCGATGTGGCTCATACCGACATTGTAGCAAGCTCACAAGACTAGTTTGCTCTCCTACTGGGAAACATGATGCTGTTGAGTGATAAAGAATGAAATGAGGGAGCAAAAGAGGATGGGAGACTTGGAATCTCTCCCCTTCTTTAAGAAGAAGAAGTCCTCCTATGAGGACAGGCTGAGAGAGTTGGGGCTGTGCAGCCTGGAGAAGTGAAGGCTCTGGGGAGACCTTCTAGTGGCCTCCCAGTACCTGAAGGGGCTCCAGGAAGGTGGGGAGGGACTTTGGCCAAGCACAGGGAGTGACAAAACAAGGGGTGATGGCTTGAAAGTGGCAGAGGGGAGGTTTAGATGAGATATTAGGAAGAAATTCTTTGGTGTGAGGGTGGTAAGACACTGGCCCAGGTTGGCCAGAGAAGCTGTGGCTGCTCCTCCCTGGAAGTGTTGAAGGCCAGTTTGCATGAGGCTTTGAGCAACCTGGTCTAGTGGAAGGCGTCCCTGCTGCTGGCAGGGGGGTTGGGACTGGATGAGCTTTAAGGTCCCTTCCAACCCAAACCATTCTATGATTCTAAGATGCTATGCAGTGGGACTTGTGATAAATTAGACTGAAGACTGCTTGGCTGGTATGAGCGTGCTCATTTTCTCCAGCAGCTAGAACGGGTGACTCAGAAAAAGGAAATCTGCAATTTGTGTAGTTTCTGGATCTGCCAGGTGCTCAGGTCCATTAGCTTTTACTGGAATTTGTGGTGCTCCTGGCCTCTTAAGTCTTGGCTTACAGCATGTCATGTTTTGTGATGAAATAGTGAAAGCTGGAGAGTGGAGGTGCCTTTATAAATTGTTGGCCTGCATCTTTTCCTTTCTGTTTATATGTGAAAAACAAAAGCAATAACTATTTAGGGACCAAATTATAGATGTCTTACTGGTACTGGTGAGCATTTACTCATGTGAGTAGCCTCATTGACTTCAGTAGTTAAATGAGCTGCATCGTTAAGCTTTTAAGGGTTATATCCCTCTCTGATGATACAAATCAGCAGTGTCCTTCCAGGCCAGGAGAAGGCACGGCAGTGTGGGTCCAGAGTTATGTGGAGTGCTGAAGTTGGACACAGCGGCACCTGTTGTTCGACAGCTGATAGAAATATATGAGATTAAATATACAGGCTGTGAGGCTTTTATCTGAGCCCATCACTCAGTAGGGAATGCTATAATTATTTTGTACTGTAGGATGATATAATATAGATCCATTTTTATTTTTTCTGAGTCACATATTTTTTATGGCAACTGCAGAAAAAGAAACCAGATAATGTACATAAAGGGGAAGCTGGAAATGGACCAGCTTTGAGCTTGTAGCATCTGAAGATGTGCATTTAAAGTAAAAGAAAGAGTAGGAAAGAAAAAGAATAAATGGAGTTATTTTTGTATAACATTATGTCTGAGAACAAATCAAAAGACCACAGAACTTTCTTGTCCAAGGGTCTCCTAATTAATGTCGGATCAGGTGGCTCAATTGATTTCTGCAAACTTTTCCCATGTTATTTTTTTTATTCTTAAAGTATTTTTTCATTTCTGGATGGATTGTTGCAAGGAAACTGGGATTATACTGAGTATGTCTCTTAGTTTCACTTACCTGTTGGCAGCTGTTACAATGGTGCTAATCCACCTCAACAGATGCTGCATTATTTCAGGCTGCTTTGAGTGTTAAAATTTTCTCATTCATCTATTGTTGTCGTTACTAGTTGGACACTTTAAGTCTCCAACCAGAGAATGAGAACTTCTCGAAGTATATCCTGTGCACAAACACAAGTCCCTGTTTGTGAGGATCTGGAATTGCAGCCATTCAGGAAATGCTTTGTGGTTTTTTTGTTGTTGTTTTTTTTTATTTATCCATGAAAAACTATGAGAAAATTAAATTTTTCTGATGTCTACCCTTTTTACCCCACCCTGCATTACATCCTTGATCCTCAAAGCAAAAAAGAAAAAAGAAAAGTTAAGCATAGCAAAAAAGAAACCAAACCCAGACAAATCCTGATATATTTCTCTAGTGAAAAGCAAACTTAATTGTTTTTTATTTTTTAGTGAACTCCTTTCACTACCACCAAATGTCTTTCAGGTCAATATCAGTGTAAGAAGAAAAACTTGTATTTGGAGAAGGAGACGTATACACAGGCAGCTAGAGTGAAATGGCTGAGTGATTTATGATTTTTAGTTAAAAGCTTTTAAGATTTATATTAATCGACTTCTTTTGTATCTGGAAAGTTAAAAAACCAAATCAAACAAAACAAAAAAAAAAAACCAGTGAGGGTCATGGCTCTTGTGCTTGCATCAATTATTTGGGAGAGAATATGCAAATTTAACTGCTGCTTTGCACATATTCCTCGATCCTAACTCTGGGCATTGGCACGTCTGTGAAAGGATGGATATGTGTGTGTGTCTAATCAGCAACACCTTTCATCACAAGGCTCCCAAGGACTTAGTATGTGAGAGGTTTTCAATTGTGTGTGCTTTTTGGTAGGAGAAAAGTATTTCTCAGTTCCAACTTGATGCTGTGTGTTTCCCCAAAGCCAGGCTGTACCACACTGAGGGTTTCAAGGCCCAGGGGACCGGGGATGCCCGTTCAGTACGGTGCTGCACAAGGGTGTGTGCCCCCAGCTGTGCTAGAGCTAATGCCAGACTCCCCCTTGGCCCTGTCACTGGAAGGTCTGATGGAGATGCAGTAGTGAGATGGATTTGAAGCACATGGTCTGTGTAGAGATGACATAACCTGGGAGCTTTTCTTGGTTTATGGCCATCACCCCAGCTGGGCCCTTTCCCGTGGTGATCATAAAAAGAAACCTGACTGCATGGCCAACTGAAATCCACTGTGTGCCCCCAAAAGGTTCTCTGCATGGACTCTAAGGAGATTAAATGGACCAGTTAGAACAAGTACATGGACCAGTTAGAACAAGTCCAGAGAAGGGCCACCAGGATGATCTGAGGGCTGGAGCACCTCTCCTATGAAGACAGGCTGAAAGAGTTGGGGCTGTTCAGCCTGAAAAAGAGAAGGCTCCGGGGAGATCTTATAGTGGCCTCCCAGTACCTGAAGGGGCTACAAGAAAGCTGGGGAAGGACTTTTCATAAGGGCAACTAATGACAAGACAAGGGGAAACGGGTTTAAACTGAAAGAGGGGAGGTTTAGATTAGATATTAGGAAAAAGTTCTTCACTGTGAGGGTGGTCAGACACTGGAACAGGTTGCCCAAGGAAGTTGTGGATGCCCCCTCCCTGGAAGTGTTTAAGACCAGGCTGGATGAGGCTTTGAGCAACCTGGTCTAGTGGAAGGTGTCCCTGCTGATGGCAGGGGGGTTGGGACTGGATGAGCTTTAAGGTCCCTTCCAATCCAAACCATTCTATGATTCTATGAAATGAACAAAAAGTTTGTGATACTGTTGGAGCTTATGGAAATAGAACATCAGCAAGTGTCACTAACATTGTGGCCAAAAAAAATCTGTCAATCTTCGGGGAGTGGTGTCTACAGAGCTGATGTGTGAAAGACAAGAGCCTAGAGATGGGAGAGAGAGAGGTCATCAGGTCCTCTCTCCAGAGGGCCAACAGCTGGATTCTTAACCACACAAACAAATGCTGCATGTTAATTCTACAGCTGATCATTGTAAGATTGTCTTCTATACACATTCTCTGTGCAGAGCTGACTGACTGTTATTAGTTTGATTTAAAACATTATGCTGTAGATTAGCCTTTGAAACTTCTGTGGCTTTTCAACAGATGAAGGTTCCCTCCAATCATCTGGTTTGTAACGTTCTCATTATATGCTCATTGTCCAGCAAATGAGTTATTTGCAAATACGTGTATAACTGGGATGAAAAATCTCTGAACTCAATTCTTGCTTATAGAAAAGCCCCTCAATATTCCTGTGGTTTGTAAAAGGTCATCATGTGGATCGAGCATTAATTTAAGAGTCTCCATTTAAGGGGGTTTTGGAACTACGTTATATACCTGTCCATCTTTTAATAATTTGTGTAAGCTTGACTCTCAAGTCTAATTTTTCTTTAAAGATTGAATATAATTGAAAACCTTGTTATATTCATATACAACACAGCAATTTCTCCCAAAAGGAAACTGCCTCTCGAAGCAGCGTCCGTGTTCTGATAATCTTGATTCAGCACAGTTGCATTGACTTGCACGTCAGACTCCTTTTGCTATGAGTTTTGCTATGCTCTGAGTTCATACAGGAGAGAAAAGGACGTTGTAGGGTCAGTGCAGGGTTCTGGCACTGAATGCAGCAGACTTCGGTGCCTAAGCCTTACCTCAAAAATCTATTTGGAAGCCTGCTTGCTCAATGGTATTGAACATGCTAAAAAAATTCAGATCACCTGCGTGATGGAATTTCTAAAGGTACCTGAGTATCCTGATTGTATAAGAGAGCTTCATATGTGTCAGAGTAGGTGTGTGGGATGATATGCTACTTATACACCATGAAGGATAAACAGCCCGTTGTATCTGGATCTCCTTCCCTGAAGCTTTGGCTGTACTGGGCAGAGAGCTGTCCACATAGTATGTTTAGTTAAACTTCCAGAGCATCCAGTGTTACTGTCTACTGGATAGCAGGGGGTAAATGTTCTATGCTATGCTCAGCTGCTGCTCAAGTCTGTGCATAAGGGATGCAATTGTTTATGGTAAATTTGCCCCTTTTAATGAGGACACACTCTTAATGAGACAGTGTTTTGGAGAAGGGTTCATTAGTCATTTGCTATTCTTGTCACAGCTCAGAGTTAAGCTGGAATGGCTGGCTTGGCATAAATGCACAGTATTGTGCCTCAGCGTCAGAACGTCTCGGGGTAGGTTGTGACACAGGGCAGATAGGTGTCTTGGCTGGGAAGAGGAAATTAAAGCTAATTTCACATCATACCCACCAGCTGTGGGTATTTGATAGATGACTGGAATGCAGGTAGTCCTACATGCATTCGTCTTTCATCCAGGTAGTTATGGATTGCAGTTTTAAGAGAGGATTCTCCTGCGCTGGACTTTGGTCTGGACTGGATGAGCTTGCTGGGGTCTCTGGGTATTTACCCCAGTTACTGACTTGAGCACAAGGGGGAAAAAATCTATTTGTAGGAGCCATATGAATACTGGTTTTAATCTCTTTAGCATGGAGGACAATAGTAGTGAATACACAGTGACAGGATTTGGAGTGTAAACCAGTAATCTGAGTTATCTACCCACAGAATTATTGTGCTTCCGTATCTTGCACTTGTGTTGTGAGAATAAGTACAGTGAAGACTGTGACGTATTCAGTTACCATGGTAATGGAGGCTATATAAGTAAATTAGAAAGGTCCATTGGAGATTGAAAACTTGTAAGAAATAGGCTGTTGCTGATCAAAACCACTGTCTTTGTACAGCAACTCCCAGTTTATTGTTTGGAAAGGCACTGGTATATTGTTAATTTTTTAATATTACTGTGGTGGCACTCAAAGGTAGCGTCTGATCATAAGCCCACTGTGGTAGAAGCTGTACAGAGATCAAAGAGATGGTCCTGGCCCAAAAACCACTGCACAAATACCTACTTGAGTCACATTATTCCATCTGGTTACCATGACCATCCGAGATGATTCTGAACAAGAACATTTACAGAGGGACAAGATAAGGATAAACCAACAGCTACCTCAGCTATATGTGGAAACAAACCGTGGAGGATTTTCTCATCGCTTTTCTAGCAGGTTCCACAAGGGAGGGGGAGGAGGTGTTACAGTCGAGGAAGCCCACTATGGTCTCAGTGTTCCCCTGTTCTGAGGCAGGTAGTGCAGAAGATAATTGTGGTAACCTGGGACACAGTGGAGGAAGCAAACTTAACAGCACGCTACCCAAAGAGAGAAGGACAGACTTGGAAAGAGAAGAATCATTCAGCTCCTCTGATGTGATTCATTAACATATTGTTTAGACAATTTAAGGTGCCACTCTGGATCATGGACTCAGCCTCTCCAAGTTGCTCTGGTGCAGCAGATGTAACAGATCTCACCATAGTTCCCACTAAAGGAAATAAATTGCTATAAACTGATCTTTTCTATATACATAGTAGCTTTCTGGAATGGCCTGGAACTTCACTGGGGCTTTTTAGGTTTTGAAAATCATCTCTTCATTGGTTTGTTTTGGTAGCTGTCGGGGCAAGGGAAGCATTCCACAAATCTTACCTTTTTCTTAACTAAATTTTATTAAAAACAAAACCCGATGCCCTCTGGATTTTTGTGTGTTGACATAATGTGGTATTATAAATCAGCCAACTCCCACTGAAAAGGAAAGTACCTCAGAATATTTTCAGAAAGCCTGAGCATTTTATATGGATCCTGCAGTGTTCATCGCTTTCATAACAGCTTTAGAATTTTCATAGCCCTTTGTTAATTTGCCTCTTTTTAAAATGCAGATTCCAGTTTTGTTGTTGCTTTAAAAGATACCTTGATACCTACTAATGAAAATACTTTTTCATCTCGAAAGTGTTTTAATGAAAGAACCTATGACTTAGTGTTTTGCTAAAAGCAATACTGTGTTCACTGATGTTGCAATAGAATAGCAACCTCCACAGCCATGAAATAGGTTTCTATTAAGGTATCTGCATTGTATAGATGGGTGAAATGAGAAAGCTCAACTAGCAAAGAGCTGATTTGAGATGCAAAATTAGAAGCTATTTTCTGGTTCACAGTTTGTGATTGTATCACTTCAGCTAATGTTGTCCCACATGGGACAGCTTAAGGATTACCATGTGAATGGGGTTGTGCCTGTGCTCATGCACGCATAAGGAAAAATGTTTTCTCTACCTCTAATACAAAGGTGTTTCTGTGGAGACTCGTGTTCCTCTTGACTTCGTTTTCATTTGTCTCATAGAAGCAGAAATTGTCCTGGAAGAGAAAAAAATGGCACCAATTTAGAGCTGAGAATATCTTCTCTTGTAGGTGGATGCTCATGATTCTGTCTGAAAACCACAGAATTGGCAACCTCAGAGCAGAATAGATGAAGTATTCAGTAGAAATCTGTTTTCTTAACAAATGAATGACCTTTGACTGTCTAATTAAGAGGTTATGTGTTGTTTCTCTTGCTTCGAGATGTTGTGTGTTTGCATGAGTTGGATAAAGCAAACATTTGTGAACTGAAATGAGAATACTGACATCGCAGTTGAAGTGAGGACTTAACTTGCATGCTGTTATCAAGGGAAATACAAATGGGATCTATTACCTGTTATTTGTATTGCAGTATTTCAAAGGGTGTTTATTGTTGTGGCCTCTACAAGACTGCAGTAAATTATATTCCATGTAGCAGGAAGCTTACATACCTTAGCAATGAAAACAAACTTCCAGTGGGAGGAGCAGCAAGGAGGAGGAGAAGTGAATTTTCCCACTCATAAGGATGATTAGTGTTAAAGAGAACAGACCTTTGAAACCTGAGTCTAGTGACCTGTGGACTGGGCACACTGCCTCAGAAATGAAAGGTATTGTACAAAACCTAGTGCCAAGGTAGCCTGAAGGTAAATTTTACTGCAAAAAAAGAAAGAAAAATCTAACACATGTATGTGGCCTTGTGCAAAATGTTCTCCCTTTCTTACTGTGTCTTCCTAAGATTGCTGCTGTCATGATATTATTATTGACAGAAGCTTCCCAAAAAGTCTTGTTTAGTAGGGTGGTATGTGCTGGTGAACACAGGAGTGTAGAGCTAAAAGGAGCAGTGGGGTCTTACAACCCCATCCCCCATAATCATAAATGAACATACAACAGAATGATTCACAGGACCATCTGCTCCTTCCCTAGGAGCCTGAACCATAGGTACAGGTCTTGTTAAACCAGTTTACTGTTTTAATATGATTACAAGTTTGATAAATGCAAGAACATCAATAATGTCAAGGTAATGTAATATGGTTATGAGCTCAGGTTGCAGTGTCAGCCTTGAAAGGAGGCAATTGTTTGACTGTGGGCAAGGAGGACAGAAGTTGTCCTGACCTCACTCATCCAAGCCACTTCAGCAGAGTTTCTAAGTTATAACCTGTGCTCCGTACCTACCGTATCTTGTTATATCTCTGTTAAATGCAAACACCTGCAACTGCCTTTGCTTTGGAAATCGTTGTCCTTTGCCAAATAATTTAACACAACAGCGCACATTGTAAATAAGGAGGGTCATGCAGAAAACTAATTGTGTTTCCAGTGGTTTTACAAAATGTTGTAGGGGTGACAGAGATCATACAGTAATTGCCACAGTAATCTCTCTCCTCTGTGTTAGGTCATTGAGGGAGATCTTAAATTTACTCTTCATTGCAGTCAAATATTGGAATCTATTTGGCATCCCCCAGCCATCTGGCATGCTATAAATCTAGCCAATAGCATGGCTCTCCGTCATGAAACTCTAATTATTATTCAAACCTCTATGATGAAGCTTAAGCAAATAGCTTCAAGCAGGTACAAACCTCAAGGGAAGGTTAGGTACAGTATCAAAAGGACACCAGGTCCAATCCTTGGAAAGATAAACAGAACAAAGATATTTTACCCAGCAATAATTTAATCTTCCTTGATTGCTGATTGATCAATGGACGTCACTAAGAATATGACACATTCACAGCACCTTAGTCTCTCATCAGTCATTTTAATTTGCACTCTCATATATTTCAAATATGTTCTCAAGGTGACTCTATCTTATTTTTTTCTTTTCCTCTTCACAAATTAGAACTAGAAGAATGATAGCAGGCCTGAAATTCAGAAAGTGCTAAACAGATTGGGATTTTATTTTTAAGCCATAGTAGAGAGATGTTATTAGTGTAAAAATGAAATGCTTTAAGTTTGCAGTTTCTGCTGGCAGAGAGAGGAAAAAAGCTTTTTTTGGGAGTGAAGATTCTTTGCAAGGTATTAGTGTCATATAATCAGCTTCTCCAAGGTGACATGAATATAATTCTCATAGGACTGTTCTTCCAGGGAGTTCAAAGTGCTTTTCACACAGAAAGTTTTGTGAAGTCTTACAAAATACGAAGGTTTATTTTCAAAATCTTGGGCTTGTAGGTATCAGCTAAGGGAAGTCTTCCTCTTCAAAACACTATTTAAGGTTCTGCTAAATTTTAGGCATGTACTGAAGGCCAGTAGAAGTCAGTGGGCTATTTGGTGAAGTATGTAACTGAGTGCTTCCTTGTGGTGGGATTTTAGTAGAATGTGATGTAGGGAATCCTATTTCAGATGGTCATCCTGAGGAACAGGAGAGAAATGAATGTTTCAGGTCTGTGGAGTGTAGCAATGACTAATGTAATAACTGCTGCTGTCTGGATCAACCTGGAAAAGACAACACAGTATCACTGGATCATATTATGGGACTTGAGGAGAGATGTCCGTAGCCAACACTGAATCACTTCTCCTTGTGGAAAGGAGCAGTAGCTCTTCAAACAGAACAGAAAACCTGCATGGGACACTTTAAGATGAAACTGCAGGAAGAATTTGGACAGGAAAGTCCACTTGGATCAGGATTTGAATTTAACACTTGAGCTAGAAGAGATGTCCTTACCAAAATGTACAGCTACCAGAGAAAGAGTCAGCTCAAGGGAAGACAGTTAAATAAAAACAGTTAAAATACTAATCTGGGGAGCAAAATTAAATCTATGTTGTGAGTGAGGATGATGACGTTCAAATAAGCAATTACTTCTTCAACAGTATTTTAGTGGTGGTGCAAGTCAAGCCAGATCTAGGGGCTGCAGCATAATGCATGACAGAAAACAATCATTTTCTGAAGCCATACTTCTGATTATTGTCACAGACATGGCTGTAGCATGTGAGGTGTCAGTAAACAATACCAAAAATGTAGCAATTTCTTTTTTTTTGCATTTTATAGGACTTTCATAACTTGTAGCATATGGCTTCCTCAGGCAACTCATATTAGCTCCTGACTGGAATATTGTAGCTTGGGGAGGCTGGAAAGTAATTTTCATTGTTTTCTGACTGATGTTTCCATGCTAGATACATAAATTTTTTGCACAGTTGATACAGTTGTGGAAAATTTCAGCCAGACAGTATTGGTATGAAATGCAGGTATCTATGTAAAATTCAAAAATTGTAGTGTTTGAGCACCTTATAGATGATAGGAAAATAATAACACATTTTATAGAGAAAATAATGTGATTTGCTCTGAGGATGTGTGTCTGACTGGACTAGGAACTGAACACAACAGAGACCTACACTGGGACTGGCAAAACTTGGTGTCTGTCTTCAGCTTATCAGTATGATGAGTGAGGCTGATCAGCTTATTGCAATGTCTCAATTTCCCCATTTGTAAATGGCAGGAATGTTAGAGAGTTCCTTTATACACCACTTGGAGACAGACAGACTGATTGAAATGTAAAAATGGCATTATTACTGTTTATTTTCTGAGTTACAAGCTAGTGCTTCAGTCACCTGCCAGCACCCTTCTTCCTGACAAGACTTACAGAGTGAAGTTATAATTCTAATTCTAACAAAATTCTCGATGTAAATATCACAGATCTTTAGTATTTGCCTCTACTTACTAAAAGAGAAAGATAAATAAAAATTAGATTAATAAGTTTTGACATAGAAAAGGAAACCTTTTCTTCACTTTTTGGTATGTATGATATACACATTATGCTGGAAAGAGGTAATTTGCCATTGAATGGCTGGCCTGGTGCATTGCCTGGTGCTGGTGGGAAGCTCTAAAGTGTATAAATCAGCAGGTGATTTTAGTCTCAGTAAGAGTTTCTTTTTCTTTCCTTTGTTTCTCTTATTTCTCAGATATGGGTATTTTTGAAGCTCTGAAATTCTGAAATCCATGCAGCCACTCAGACTTTCAAATTCTGACATAATCTAGAAAATAATTTGATGAAAGATGTAGGATTTCACCTTCCTGCATCTCCTAAGAATCTATTTCTGAATTGTTTCATCAGAGGCTCTTTAATTATTGAAAATTCAGGTTTGGGGTTTTTTTTCTTGTCTTTTTTAATGAATAATAGATCTAGATCATCCATGGTGGACTTAAACAGTCTCTACATAATATGCTTTTGGGTTGTGGGGCTGGAGCTAGGCTTGAAAATTGGGTACATTTTGGCTTTTGGACCAGGACAGAGAAAACAGCAATGATGTGTCAGTTAGGAGTGCACCCTCCTGTTTTCCAGCACAGTCTCTTTAACAGGTATCTTGCATATCCAGTTCAAATGGTTCTTAACAATACAGTTACTTGTTTCATGATGTAAGGTTACATCTTAAAATTACAATTTCACTGTAACATATGCACTGGAACAAGAAATGGAGTGATCTTTTACATTGCTTAGAACTCTAAGTTTGTGCAAACAAGCCTCTCTCTCATCCTAGTGAGCAATTAACTCCAACTCAGCTAATGAGAAATAAGGGCATCTCTACCTGCTGTCAAAAGGAAAGCAAACAACTGGGATTATAGTCTTTGGCCCTGATTCAGGAAGACATTTTGGGTTATGCTCATTTTAGAGCTTCAGTAAACATGCTCATAAGTGTTCATGTGCAATACGACCTGTGAGAATTTGAAGTAGCCTTGGTGGGCAACTTTAATTATCTTCAAACCATATAACTTTTTTCCATGCTTCAATAGATGTGAGAAGTCATACCAGAATTATTTTTAAAGTAATAAACTGTGCAATCAAGAAAGTTTGGGCTAGTTATAGAGTAACAGACAGAGGTTCTGAAACTCCAGAAGTGCAGCTTTACCCAGCTCCTGATCACTGTTGTGTTACAATAAGAATATTGCAGGTAGTGACAGAACAAGGGGAAATGGCTTGAATCTGGAAGAGGGGGGGTTTAGATTAGATACTAGGAAGAAATTCTTCACTGTGAGGGTGGTCAGACAGTGTCCCAGGTTGGCCAGAGAAGCTGTGGCTGCTCCTCCCTGGAAGTGTTGAAGGCCAGGCTGGATGAGGCTTTGAGCAACCTGGTCTAGTGGAAGGTGTCCCTGCTGCTGGCAGGGGGGTTGGGACTGGATGAGCTTTAAGGTCCCTTCCCACCCAAACCAGTCTGGGATTCTATGAATACTCCCTTTATCTACTCTAGGGCAATGCATGAATGAAGTCAAGTAAATCAGAAGGTTTCTTCAACCTTCTAGGTCTACAGATCCAGTTCTGCAGTTATTTGTACCCCACCTGTGCATTACCAGTAAGTACTGATTTAATCATGATCAGATGTGGGTATAGGATCACATTTCTTTCAAGCTAGAGAAAAAGATAATGAACTGATTCCAGCCTTGCCAGTTGATGTGCAGTGCTGGCTGTGGAAGGACAGGGGGTGCCCAGCCATTTGGAGCAGCACAGAGAGGAAAGACAATATCTGATCTAGAATAAAGCCTGTAAGACCCGCATGGTTAAAACATCACGTTTTTATAATCAAATTATACTCACAAGACTGAGTTTCTACCAAATCACTGCCTTGCATCATGTGGCCACTGTGGTTTTCATCTGCTTCTAGAAGCCCTAAAGCGAGATTTGCTGTATCATTGAACTGTGGCCTCAGTGTCTGCCCTTTTTCTCTACCAAACCACAGATTATCTGCTACAGGTCCTTTAAGACTATTTATGTTGCCTGAGAGAAAACAGACATTATTTTAGGCATCTGGAAGAGAGGGAGGGAGGGAGGGAGATGATGTTTGAGACACAGAAGTTTTTGAATGGCAATAAGAATCCAGGAAAATAATTAATAAGATTAGAGCTTCAGCATTGCAGGCATATCAGCTTCTCATAAACTGCCTCTCTTTTGTTCATTCAAATTGATAATGGCTACAGCCTCGTAAAAGATCATTCACACGTGTTCAGATCAGCACTTGTACAGATTTAAAACTTCACCAGTGTTTTGACTTGGCTTCTACCAAGCACTGAGCTTACCTGCTTTTTGCTGCTTTCAGTTTTTGTTATCCCTTTCAGAATAAAGGCTGATCCTCATTACACCCTGAGAAGCTGTAGGCACAACCTTCCAAAATTTAGTTTTAATTTGATTATTATATGTTATTTGTGTGGCAGGAACATCCAGTGATTCTAAAGAGACTTCAGAATCCTATTGTATTTTATGCTGCTCAAACAAGTATGTGTGCTTTCAGGACTTAAAAAAATACAAGCACTAGGGAAATCTAGTGGAGAGTATGAGAAAAGTGAGAGGTTTGTACCCAGCTCTGCTGCTGATTTGTTATATGTGCACGAAAAAAAGCCCTTCACAAATGTGTTCATCTGATTCTTTTTAGATTACAAAGTCTCTGGAGAAAAAATTCTCCCTTACTAAATATTTGCCTAGTAGCTCTCATGATACATGAGCTTTTGCTCTTTAGATATTAGTGTTATTTATAAATAATAAATGAAAATTATATTTTCTATAGTTTGCATTTGTTTCAATGAATGTTCCTTTTCCTCCTTGTATTACAAGAACAAGTAAATAGTAATATCTGATTTATACAGCTTCTGTGTAATGATACATCTGTCAGCTCTCTCCAGCAGTTGTATGCAGAGCCTTGATTTCCCAACACTGCAAATGAATAATGCCATTCTTGATTAATTATTCCTTAGAATGCAGATGATTTTCAAGATTCCTCATTGGCTTCTGCTATTATATTCCTTTGCTGATTTTTCCATTGAAGTTTTAACAGCGTTGATCATTCTGGGGATATATGACAGCCTTGTGAAACTCACTGGGAAGCAGAAAAATGGTTAAGAGTTGTGTTAATGGAGCTTTGAAAGCCAGCACAGGAAAGGAAGCGCGTTGACTAATAAGTGGGTAGAAGGCAGAATTTTTCAGCTTTGACTTGGTCCCTGGCTCCTTGTGTGACCCTGAATAAATAATCTGGTGTGTTCATGTCTCAGTAGCTGCATCTTTAAAATAAGTGTAAATAGAAGTCAGAAAGGGAGCGACAGTTTAATTACTGCTAGTAAAATGCATGGTGGTATTTCAGAGAGAGGTGTTCAGTATGTTCCATCAGTCAAAGTGAGAGGTTGAACGTAGTTCTGAAGTCCTCCAAGGTGGCTTAGGAGGGGCAGTGACTGAGGCCCATAGTGACCATAGTGATTGATCTGCAGGTGAGTTCTACAGTGTGTGCCACAGGTGTGTAGTTCGTGTATTTTCTGGACCTAAGCTGAACTCATTAAGCTGTGGAACTTTTCAGTGAGTCTCAAAATGTTCACAAAGCAATACAAGAAAACTCAGAGTCTTGAGAATCTTCCCTAACTCTGATTCCACAGAACACCCCAGGTTTTTTGTTTGTTTGGGTTTTTTGTTTTGGTTTTTTTTTTTTTTTTTTTTTTACAGGAGCTTGAGGACACATTGAGGAAAATCTGAAGTAAGGGAACAAGAATTTAAATCATGTTCTGACATCATTTATGAATGGCTGGCAAGATGGACATTGTAGTTTCTGAGTTTAATGCTCATTCCTAACCAGCAGATGGAGCTTTTAGTAATAGAGTTTCTAGATGTTCCTCAATTATGAAGATGTCTTGAAGCACGTTTTAAATAGACAAGAGCATATTAAATATATACAGCTACAGAAAAGAGAATATGACTTGTATGTCAGCCACCTTTCTTTGTTTATGCTGAGTCCATCTTATTTTGAGAAGAAACTCAGGAACTTCCATGTAGAAGTGTTGGTAGAAATATCCAAAAGCATGTGCACCTAAGTTTCTAGGTGGCAAACATACACAGGGAGTTCAAAAGAGCTGAGTTTTACCATGAGCTGCTAAACCAGAGACTGTAACAATGGTCAGATTTTCAGAGAGCATTCAGATACTTTGAAAATTTACCTTGTAAACAAGCTGTCAAAATTTGCAAACTACTCCGGGTTCAACCACTTGTTGAAAAAACACACACTGTGATTACATTTTATAGCTGTTTTTAGATACGGAAACAGGAACTGACTACTTTTAAAGCTGTGCCTATAGTTTTGTATTTTGAAGCCTTCACTGGGAAGTAGCATGTGAAAAGGAAGCTTACACTAAGTTAAATTTCTGAACAGTATAATTTTGTCAGTCTTTCTTTTCTAGCTTAGGTCTAGCACATCCATGTACTTCCTGGCTTCTGAGCGGTGATGAGTGTTGTAGAGTCTGTACTTTCTCTTTAAAACCAAACAAAACTCCCCATAACAAAACCAGCTTGAAACTCAGTGACCTCGAAATGTAAGTGCTGACCACCTTTCCTCATGGTTTGATCTATTCTCCATCCTGTTCAAGCTGTGAAGATGCTTCCCCATTGCTCTGCTTATATAATTGCTTTTTGGTTGAATAAACAGCGAATTCTGCTGTTTATAATGTTTTATAGATAGAAATTATGTGATCCTGTGCATGTAATTTTTTTCTAGATTAAATTGGATCAGGTAATTTTCTCGTATGTGATCTGGCAACATGGCTACTGTGACAGCTAAATACTGAAGGGTACCACCATTTCTGCTCTGCATCCTTTTGAAGGGGGCTGATCTAGGACAAGTGAATGCTCACGATGTGCCTCTTGATTTTATGTTGTACTTTTTTAGGTTCAAGTCATGGCAGAAGTTCCCAATGGGAACTGGTGTGTCTTGTTTCTGTTTCAAGCAAAGCCAGTGACAATTTTGGCACTGATTGAGAAGGTTAGCATTTGGCTCCTGTGGCTTGGATCTGTGCTGGAAAGATCAAAGAAGTGTTGCCTTCATAACCAACACTCAGTACCTGGAAGAACAGCAGCTCATTTTAAGGAGTAATGAGCAGATCTGGGAAATACTGGTTCCTTTTTATGAATACAAAAGTCTATATATGTTCTGGTGGAGGGAACCGAAAGAGTCAGGGAAGAATAGTATAAAATAGATGCAATTTTGTGGAGTCTTGAAAGGGAGCAGGGAGAAGGATAGAAAGACCTGGGTATTAAAGAGCCAAACAGCAGAAAGGGAAGGTAATTTTTAGTCATTATGCACCAGATTTTCCAAAGAGAGAAGTGTCTTCTGGATAAAGACTGCTCAAAGCAAATGGGATTTGAGTATGTTGAATCATGTAATTCCACTTTGGATTTGCAAGAGTTTAGTATGTGGGATGTTGATTAGAGCCTATCAGAAAATGAAAGGAAGTGGGATAAAGGAATTTTTTTTTCCCTCTGCTGAAAGGTTTGATGAAAATGAAGAGCATTTTGCTTTCAGATTTGATTTGCTTAAATTTAGGAAACACAGGAAGGAACAGGTTTTTTTTAGGACAAGGAATAATGATGTACAAGCAATATAAAAAGCACCAGACATTGGAAAGAGTACATTTTTTGAAAAGGAAAGTCGATCAGATCAAGGGAACTTTCCCTCCCTGCCCTGGGTGATCAGATAACAACACGGTGCAATTGTTTGACCTTGGAGCACCTCAGCCACGAAGCAACACGTAGCTGCACAAGGACATTTGCAAACAGTGCTCTTCATTTAGAAAAATGCTGAAATATGTAACAACTGAAATTTCTAGGTCTAGGATCAATGTTTCCCATACTGTATAATACCTGTGTTTTATTTTTTCTTCAGGAGTCAGTATTAATAATGTGAGAGCCAAGCTTTAAAACATTATTAACATACTCTTTAATTTCTGTGTTATCTCACAGCCTGTCTGCCAGCAGCCCAAGACAAGGAATGGGCAACTCTGTGCTGTGGTATAGAACTTTCATAGGCTGTACAATTTATAGATCCACAGAGATTTATAGTACCATTGGCTCAAATCCTCTCTCTGGGGAACATTTTCCAGAGCTAGGTAATTACCTGACTTCTGAAAGCGATGTGCTATCATCAAATACATCCTGATGTTCTCCTTCCCCTTATTCTTTTTACTGTAACTATCTCTACTTTGAAAGCCAATTTCTTTTTTTTTGTCAGTCTAAAATAGCTTCCCTGCATTGTTTGTCTTGGGTTGTGAAAAAAATTCCAAATACTGGCAAAGAGCATTGTTAACAAGAATTTACCTGTATGATTCAATGAACAGAACCATCCTGAAAACACGTGATGATGTAATTACTGCTGTCATATATAACAAAATATGGGCAGGAAACACCAAGTTTTCTTTTCTGACTGGAATTTCTTGATCCATGTAAGCAGCTCCAAGGGCAGCCGAATCGATGGGCTTGTGGCTTGCAGTCTAGTAGACCAGCTGTGTACTTGACAGGCAGAAAACACCAATTATTGTCAAGGTGTTTTGATGGGCTTTTTTAATTCTTTGCAGAGTGTTCATATTCTTACGTGAGTGTTGTGAAGGGTGGTCTGGAAGTTTATCAGGTTAGTCTTTGCACATACTTTTATACTCAAGGACGTTCCTGGGACTCTGCCGTCCCATTTTGCTACCTAGAAAAATGACCACATGAAGTAGGGCAGAACAGGACTTGGCACAGTGTGAATTCAGAGGCGTGTACTCTATATAAAGTTAAAAAAGCAGGTCCAATTATTAAAAGCATCTATTAGCAAACTGGCAAAGAAGGTATATAATGCACACTTAATGTCAGTATGGCTTTTGCTGTATGTGCATAATGGTCTTAATGTTGTCCCTGGAATGTTTGAGAAAAAGTGTGGAGGAAAGCACTTTTTCAGAGTAATTTTCATCCTTTTATGCTTCTAAAGTGAGTGTTTAGGCAGATTAGAAAGTTCATAAGCTCATTTTCTTCCAGTCCCCCCAGAAGTGAGCTACTCTGTATGTTCTTGGAGAAATTTCACCAAGTGAAAATTCTCAAAATCAAATTTGGAGTGTAAATTCTATTTTCCAAAACGACTTTTATGCAAAGGACCCAGGCTCACCAGTTTTTATGCTTGTAACCTGCAAATTAAATCAGTGGGGAATCAGGAGTCTCTCTTGAATCTGGCCCAGAAGAGCCAGAGTTCCCTGGATTCACAGCCATTAGAAGCAGAGAATGTCATCCTGTGTATGTGCAAGAATTCCCCAAATGGGGAAATCTGTCATCCATTTACAGGCTTTCTGAGCCATCCAGTCACCTCGGATGTACTAGTCTGGCCCTTTGGTCTTTGCTCCTGTCTTTATTTCCCCTGCAGCCATTAGGCAAGCTAATAGAAATAAAACTTGTCCTTTTTGCCCTCTGTTTAGCATCGTGCCTCGAGCACAAGAGTCATTGAGCATAATGTTCATCCAGTAAATACAAGTGAAAAGGATACTATTCATTTGCAGTTCTATTAGTGGAAGCTACGGTTAACAATTCAAATCTAGGGAGAAAGATAATTGCAGGAGCTGATTGCCAACCATCCTCCAGTGTTGACTCACAGGGCAAAACGAGTGAGAGTGAGAAAGAGAAGCTAAAATTATAGTACAACTCTCTGAGGAATATTAATGTAATAGTTTTAACGTGATCCTGCTCACATTTTATCAAGTAATGTTAATAAAAAGGATGGCTCTGGTAATTTTTGCAATATTACATTTTCCTTGGAATAATTGTGACTCGACATTCACTTTGCAAACTAATGAAACTTTTACATTTCTGAATGTTTTCATAATTTTTGTTATTTAGGTGAAGATTATACCTTTGGGCTGAGAAAGTACATTCTGGAATTTTAATCTTGTTTGCTAAAATATTTATGTGCAATACTCTGAAGATAGTGTACAGTGAAGGATCTTTCTTTGTGGGAACATGTTGTTATGAAATCTCTGGGATTGCTTTGAGAAGCTCATTAGCTATGCAAAGTAGGTTCATTTTGGGTTAACGCAAATATAAAATTTTCATTATAGCCCCGGTTGAGAATCTGGGTCCCAGCGTGGCTGGCATTGCCCTTGCTTTGTAACAAACATATAGCTGCTTCCCCGGAGAACTAACCGTCTGCTCACCAGATAGATTGCTGTAAGCGGATGAAACACATGAGGAGGTAACAACAGAACCAGCAGAGCTTGGCTAAAAAGCAGAATTAACAGTTCACTGACTACATGGCCAATTGTTGAATGTTTTGTAGACACCGAACTGAAGATGAGTCTTCGCTTAGACACAATCTGCACGCCCTGTGCTGTGTTAATATTCAGCCTGTGCTATGACAGGAACGGAGCCAAGATGCAGATACTGTGAGCTTCAGCAGAAAATGACTGATTTAGGGACCTGAGCCACTTTCTCCTTTGCCTCAGAGGTGGGTCACGCAGTAACTCTGCGAGAGCCTACAAGAGTCCTGAAGAAATAAGAACCATCTGTAAGTCTGATCTGAGAACAAGCCACTGAATAACAAAGGACAGTGTTCCGGCTATGTCCAACTTGATTGATTACTCGTAGCTTGGCTGGGCTCAGCCCGCGCTCTGTAGCCTCTCTAGTTCCTCTGTTGTGGTGTCTCATGTTCTGTGTGTTTTATTTCTTCAGCTGGAGGGCCTGCCTGTAGGTATAATATTGTTGGCCAGGCATCTGGCACTTGAGCTAAAGAAGTGCCGCCATCCAGTGAGCAACTAATAATAAGCTACTGTTCTCTCAGCTGACTTACCTACAAACCACACACCCTACGTGCCTCAGACAATGTTAACCCTTTCCTGGAGTGGGACAAAATAGGCTTTTTATTTTTATGCTGTCATTACTAAGTCAGACTATCCTTTTCTCTATTCCATATGCATTTCTAGGTAAGCTCATTTTTAGCTCTCTTGCTTTGCCCCTTATCTTAAATCCAGCTTATTATACGCTACTGTTTGCTAATGCTTCCCCCCTACACAGCCAATGCATTTTGTACAAAAACACACAAAACAGAACTAAACATTTCTGTTAGGTTTACTTTTTCCTCCTGTGCTAGGCAGCTTAATGAGGCCAGTCCACGATAAAAAATATTAGCATCTGCTGTATGGAGCAGCACAGAAAGCTAATGCAATGCATTCAGGTAGGTCTTATGTATTCTGTCAAAAGAAAGTACCTCCTGGGTGTTCATTCCTGCAAATGAGATATAAAATAGTTTCACATTTCCCTGGGGTATCGGCACTGTTCACTCCATCAGGCTGCAGTGGACACAGATCCATTAAAAGTTTTAAAACTAATCATCTGCTCGGTTATGATAGCCTCACCCTGCCTGGCAAGGTATTGTCAGCTTTCCATCACTCTGTCAACAGCGCTGGTTTGCAGTGGTTAGAAGTGTAGCTATTTTTTGCAGCTATTAACAATCTAATTCTTCCAGTCTTGCCTTCCTATTTGCCACCTCCTGAGCATGTGTTAGATTCAGGTTTGTAACATGTACGGTACCCAGAAGAAAAAGGTCAAGAAAGGATTTTTTTTTTTTTTCTTTTCCAATATATATCTTAATAAAAAGTATAAAGAGCTATATGGAGCTAGCAAGCTACCTAGGTTGAATTGGTTTTGTTCTGCAGCGTAGCTGCGATGGTACCTGCTGAAAAGCTGATGTAGTAGTGCATTCCATGTTGTAAATTATACACAGCTCATGAGAAGGCCCTAAAGAGATCTGAATTCTTTTCACAGGGTACTGAATGCCTTCCAGCTCTCACTGAAATAAACAGAAAATTTAACTTGTAGGATCCTGTGTTACTGGGATTTAATGGGTCTGTTGCTGACCCTTGTGCAAGATGCTGTATGACACAGAACAAGTCCTAAGTGGAGGTGACTGAATCATAGAATCATTAGATGGCCACGAAATGTACAGTATTTTAAAGATAAATTTTTGGAGTATACCTTGTTGCTTAGCTACGTGAATGATCAAGAATTTATTTATTTATTTATTTTAAATATAAAGCCTTAGATTCTCATTTACTAGCATAACTATCAGTTTAGACCTGTGTTTTCCCATTCTCATTTCTGCTCATATTTGACTGGCTTTGAAATCTGACTGGTACTTTAAACAGCTGATATTTTACCATGGAGGAGCAGGCAGACGTCCTTTGACACCTTTAAGGTATGAAATATATTCTGCATCTGCTTTTTACTTTCTCTAAGACATTGTTTTCTCTTCTCATGAACTCGGCTCAACTGAGTCTCAGCTTTAGAAGTCTGCACATCATATGCTAAAAACTGTACAGAACACAAGTGACAATACTGTCCCTAGGAATCTGCAACTCCTACTGAGACTTTTTGTAGGAAATGAGAGAAATCCTCATTTAAAACAAAGGAAAAAGATGCCTCAATATGGCATGTATTTCAAATGTTGGTTCCACATCAGCAGTCTTTGAAGGGAATGTACTGATTCCAATCAGGACAACAAAACATCTTTTTAAAGAGGAGTTTGTTCGGCTGTTATAGGACAGGATATTTTTAATTTGTAAGGAAATTACTGTTTTCTTGGTATGTGCATGCACAGGGAAAGGAGGGTAGGAAGCCTTGTTATCTTGATTCACAGTGAAAGTAATCTTCCTGGTTGGGATCCAGTAATATAATCCCCAGTACTGTTCAGACAGAATCGTTGCAGAGAATGCAGTTCTGGGCTGTGCGGGAAAGGCAGACGCGTTCTAAACATACACATATTATATATATATTGTATGTCTGTACAAGAAGAATTTGTACCCCAGTCATATAAAATTTCCTTGCATGGCAGTTTTAAAACATCTGCTAAATGTATTGCAGAGTCAAGATACTCTGAGAATTACTGAGGGAAACCATTATTATAATAGCTCGCAGTAGTTCTTACCACAATATAGAAATATCCTTAGTGATTTACACCCATATTTCATCAATTGTGTCATAACTGAGCTTTTTTCAGTAGGAAGCCTGTATTCAGAGGTAGGGGGAGCTAAAGTGAATTTGGAATTGTTTGTTAAAATGCACAAAGGGAGAGGAAAGCACAATATATTGTTAAAATGATTAACACGGTGCACTCAATTAATACATTTTAAGGCCAGAAGGGACTGTTGGAACATCTAGTCCTGCTTCCTGAATATGCAGGCTGTACATTTCACCTGGGGTTTTTGAACCCAGTAACTTCCATTCGATTAATGCACGTTGCCCAGGCAGTCATTGTCTTGATTTGAATATTCCAAAAGAGAGAGATGCCTCCCCTTCCCTTGGCAGTTTGTTCTGGTGGTTAACCACTCTCACTGTTAAATAACTGAATAGATCCTGACTTCTGGTTTGTACCTGTCTGGCATTTCACATCTAGTTACTGTTTCTTTTGATATCATTCTACACTGGATTTTAAGAATCTCTTTGGTGCTTTCTATTTGCTTTCTCAAAGGTATGTAAACATGATAAGCTAGTCACTCTTCTTTTTTAATGGGATAAATAGATTGAGGTCTTTAGGTCTTTTGCTGAAGGGCGTTTTCTCAAGCCTACCAGTCATTTTTGCCTGTCTTGCTCTACTTTTCCAATTTTACAAAATCCTCTGCAAACTGGACATCACTGCAACATAATTCTCCTCCATTTGGTACAGGTTTTTCTTACATATTCCAGGATCCTACTGATCCCTCGTGTGTGGGCCAGGCATTCAAGCACAGGATAATGAGTAAGGGACAGGATGTCTAACTTCATGTTTTACAGAGGAATCTGCTGTCCAGTCAGTGAGAGCTGAGTTTAACCAGCTTAATTGTCTGAAACAGGTGAGACAAATTGTGCAGGATCTGTGACTGGAGTCCGGCGTATTTACTTTTGCCCTATGGTGTGGGGATCTCTGGAGTGGGAACTCGAGATGTACATTTCACGTACGCCTTTCTCCTCAGATAAACCCATTCACTGTTTCTGCTCATGCCCTTTCACATCCTGTCTGCTTTTTCAGAAAGCTGGCGTGTGGATTACTGGTGAAACAGCCCAACGTTAACGTTTCTTGTTCAGTGCTTTGACTGGCATTTGCAAAGGAAGTTCCCTCTGCAGGACCTGACAGGGTCTCAGGATCTGTATTACTTATGGAGCTGCTTTGTCTCTAATTCTGAGAGTTTTGCTTTTCAGTTTATGAAGGACCCCAAAGATCCAGATATTTGCAGCAGTGAGTCAAGAAAGACATTGATTACAAATCTGCTCTCAACGTGCAAGAATGTCTATTTTTGTAAGAGGATGAGTCAATACAGTCATCTGATGTGCAGTAGTATTAAGAAGGGAAAAGAAAAAAGAAAGAAAGAGTTGTCCAAATGTCTGAATGGATAATGGACTTACTGCCTGAGTGATAATGATTTTAAATCAGCCCTGACTCAAGTGGCTAGATTTCATTCTCAGCAGCAGCCAGCAAAAGGACTGGTTTTTAAGGAAGCTGAACAATATTCATTCCAATCTCTAGTGTTTTTGTGTCAGCACCATGCAAATCCAGTTTGGGGCTCTAAGCTAAACTGTTCCCATGAGGCCTGCAGACCCAACAGATCCTTTTAGCCTTCCCTTTCCTCTCTCTTTTGTTCATTCCTCATTCTGTGGTGGAATTCAGTTCTCCAACTGAAGCTTTATGGAATTTGTGTAGTTGGAATGGAGAATTACTCTGTGGTAAGAGTGATGGTCGCTGAGTACGTTGCTTAGCATGCAGAAATAGTCCCCAAAGGGTTTGCTTGGAGTAAGGTATGTGGTTAAATACCTTGTGGAATGAGGCAGATGGGTCAAGCAGGTTCTGGAAACAGACACCTTTTGATTGTTGTGGTTCATTCAGGCTAAAAGAAATGTTTCACAGGGCAAGTGAACATTGGAACAGCGAAACCCCGAGGGTCCTGTCAAGGTTCAGACAGTTTATCTGGGCTGTTTTCTTTATTTTAAAAGGGTGTTACTTTTACGTTTGATAATGAAAATGAAGGTTAGATAGAGTCAGAGGAGATGGACAGGGATGATCTGCTTCCATTAGGGACAGACATCAAAGGAGATAGTCAGGAAAGGCCCTAGTCGGTGCATCACGATGTCAGAGTACAGGGTTATTTTCTCAGTGTTCAGTATTTGCCAACCTTCTCTATCAGATATTAACAGTTAAGCAAAGGACTTGTTCCTGCCTGATCCCTGATGATTTCTTCTCTCTTTGTCTTGTCATGGAAACAGTGAAAGTGAGGACATTCAGCAACTTTTAGGAGTGTTACAGTATTTTTATTTTTTTAAAGGTGAGATGCCTTTAAACCATAATGTCCCTATGGCACAAGAATGTGATTTTTATCTATCACTTTGTAGAAACCAAGATAGACCAAAATTTTCACAGGTGATCTCAGAGATTTGGAACCTGGTTTTTGGCTCAGACTACTTCTGTCTTAACATCCAGGTGGAGTGAGTGCTTGGAACTCTTAGGGATGAGTTGGCACTTTGAGTGCTTTCCATTTTAAAATATTGAATTTGCACCCAAGTTGGACACCCTGGAATTTCAAGGAAGTGATAACTTTGCAGAGGATTTCAGTAATTATGGTAATTTGTTTCAAGGAATGCAGAGTCCTGCCTGAAACTCAAAAAGCAGGTGTCCAGCAGTTGAGCATCTCCTTGTTTTAGTCGCCTTCCAACTCTGAGGACTTTGTAACCAGGAAAAGAAACCTAGGGAAGAATAGCACTTACCTCTGTTTATAAAGACTGAGAATGAAAAGGAAAAAGGAGTTTAGGGGAGAGAAGTTTGCAGAAGATACTTTGAAAATAACCAATTCAGCTGCAAGAAAAAAAGAGAGTATGGGGAAAGAGGTGGAAACCCTACAAAGCAAGCTGCTTTATGCATTCAGAGGCAAGAAAGAGTCTTCATGCTCAAGAGCTTAGGCTAAAAAGAGCTTAATCAAAGTCAATGGACAATTATAATGTTGGAACAAATGATGATAAAATACTGGATCTTGAAATTGGTCCAAAGGAAGACAGAGGAGGCTAATGTTTTCCATAATTGATTTCAAGGCTCAGATGGGGAATACTGTGTATTATAGAAACATCAATTGTTCTGTTTTCTTAATAATTTAGACTGGCTGTTTCTTTGATAATGATGTTCTCGGCAGCTGTGAAAATAACATTGTGGGTAAACACAGGGTAAAGGCGAGCGTAAGTACTTGACATCAGAAACAGTTAAGAAAGGTTGCACTTTTTGCAGCAGTGTTAGGAGTAAATAAAAGAAAATACAAACATTTGGAGTCCATTATTTGGTAATTTGTATGCGGACGATTTCTCAATTACTTTATGACTGCCTGGGACTGCAGGAGACACACTTAGGGATTTCATGTTCAAACTGGATATTGCCAATAATAACCTAACCTTTTTGGATAGATCTCAAGGTATTTTACCAAGGAGACCAGTACTGTTATCCTCATTTTACAGAGGGGAAATTGTGGTACAGAGGCATATAATGATTTGTTGACTGATTTTACCCATGTGTTGCCTATGAACATAGAATGCCACTACCTTGGTCAGATAACTCTATACTAATAATTTGTGGAGGTTGCTTTAATTCATCTCTTAAAAGTAACACAAGAATGACTGTTTTCTCCTGTAAAGTGATAAATTCAGATGACAGCATCCTAAGAATGTGTAAGCAGGTGATACCAAGGACGCTGTTAATTGAAACATACTGATGCCTGAAGTTTTCTGTTTCAAATACCTAGCAACAAAAGTAGACATACTTTAGGGCTGTATTTATTAGAGAGGCAGTTGTGTCTCAAGGCCTAGATCTTTATCCTCATCTTTGCTGTAATTCAGGAATGGCTGCAT
This sequence comes from Antrostomus carolinensis, assembly GCF_000700745.2. Lineage (NCBI taxonomy): Eukaryota > Metazoa > Chordata > Aves > Caprimulgiformes > Caprimulgidae > Antrostomus > Antrostomus carolinensis. The sequence goes on from NW_010295630.1 coordinate 46,626, forward strand.
CGATGTCACAAAGGTATCCCACAGTCAAAACAATGTGATGGTAACAGATATCCTTAAAGTTCAGAATGATGATGCAATCAGGTGTCTCCTTTCTGGAAGAGCTGGCACCTTTAGGGCCATTTGTGAAATCAGATTTTCACAAAAGTTCAGAATTTGAAGTTTGGAGTGTGTCAGTTGGGGCTTTTTGTTTGTTTTGTTTCTAAAACATTTGTTTTTGTTTTTGTTTTTTTTTTTGTTTTAAAACAAAGCAGCTCTGAGAAACAAAGGGAAAAAATGTTTTTTCTAGAAAACATTGCAGAATGCAAAACCCATCCATATTGAATAAATACATGGACAGGAGTCTAATTGCCCCAGCTTTTCCAATAAATTATTTCAGAAGTCCACAGAAACCTCCTTTGTATATTCCACTATGCAACCCAGCTCAATATTGGGTTGCTTGTTGCCATAGCTGCAGCTCAGGAAAATGCATTTTTCTCAAAGATTTATAAACAGAGATTGCAATGTTTTAGCTCTGTGTAGCAACACACAATATCCAGTGTCCCTGAGTTGTATATAAATTCAAACACTAGGGAGTCATTCAGATCACATTTGAGCCTCGGTATATATGTAGCACAAGAATAGCATCTCACTGGTTGTCCATTAATGTTATCTTGTACTGTCCACTCAGAAGATACATTTCACCAAGGTACATTCTGGGAACAGAGGAAACAGTTCCATCATTTGAAACCTCTGGGATTATACTGTTGTGCTGGGGAGTAGCCAGGACACACCAAGCTGGCAGACTTTTTTTTTTTAAATTTATTTTATTTACTTTCTTTTTTCCCTGCTCAGCAGCTCTGCACTTTTTGTGCTATCCTCAGTTTTAGAAATCCCAGATAAACTAGTGAAGATCATTGTTAGGGAGGCTTGATTCAGTAATGCCCCTAACATGTTTTGAGGTCCCGAGTGATAAAGTTTCAGAAGACAAAGCACATTATTTCATTGGTATAAATAAGCATTTTCTAGTACTTCTCTGAAGTGCACATGAACAAACATTTTCACTCGTTTGGGTTGTACAATAAGGTGAGAAGCACTAGTAACTCACCAGTGTTGAGCCCCACGTTCTCCCAGGAGGCTGAATCCTTGATCATCTGGGTCTCTTGGGAGTTAAGAGAAGCTCCAGGATCTGTGGTGGAGACTGTAGTTGTAGGACACATGCTGAGCCACAGCCATTCTGACATCCCCACTGGGAACTGTACCCAGGCATGACAACTTTTTAAAAAATTCTCACTATTCAGGCTGAAATTTCCAGAAGCTCTGCTGTTGCATTAGCTTTGTTCCTAGGGGAGTAAATGGGTAGAATACTGCTTAGTATTAGAAGTAGACTTAAATAATTTGTTTGAAATCTTTCCTAAGTGTTTTGTTCTGGAGTTATCTGAGGAGAAGGGAGACAGGTATTTTAAAAGCAGCCTGAAGGAGCTAACCTCAGGAAAAGTGCATACGAGTGGGGCGTGCATTGTTCTCGCTTTTGCAAATGCAAATGTCTTTCCTATTCTCATACCCCATTTTTAATACTGTTAGCCTTTTGTTTCCACACAAAATTCTCTTAGAGAGATGTTTCTTTTACAAAGGAATTCAGCTTAGTTGGATCACAGTTTATTGCTTGTGTCTTGTTTTCTGAGTCTGAAACCCAACCATAAGATAGGAATAATGCAGAGGTTGGAGTATGAAGGACAAACAGGAGACACTGGACAGAGGAGCCATTGTTTGCTGTAATACACATCAGACCCCACTAATGCATCTTAAGTGTTTTCTCTATTTCTTTTGCCTCCTTTTTAAAAAGTTAATGAGCCATAAGGAAAAGGCTGACAAGGAGATGTTTATTGTTGGGATCATAGGTTGAGGGTATGGTCTGCTGATGTGTTGTTAGACACACATTGTTGTTATGTTCTGGAGTATCATAAAATGTTGGTTTTGAACACTTTTTGTATGGTCAGGGATGGATTTATTAACAGGCTGTACACTTAGTATGCATCTTCTTAACAATAGTTTGATTTATGCAGGCTTAGACTTGGTACATTTTCAGTCTTGGGTTTTTTGCTTTATTTTTGGGAAAGCTCAGAAAAAAAATGTATGTATTTTTCCCAGGAGCTGGGGATTTTTGATTTAACTCTTCACTGGCTTCTGATTTTACCAGTGCAGGATTAGTTGCTGTTTATAATAAAAACATCATCAGATTAAGTGGATGAAACAGTTACTTCTGGCATTAAACTCCAGGAATTGGGGGGTGTGGGCGTGGGAATAACCTCAATCAGGCACAGAAATGACAAAAAACCCAGTAAACATAACTCTTAATGTATGCATGGCAACTCTTATTTAAATTCTGATGCAAATCTCATGTTAGAATCCAATATCACTTATGTACAGAAACAGAGCTTGCTTTCCTGTGTCTACAGCTGCACAGGAAGGTCAGAATTGTGTTTTTGGAGCCCCAGATCATTCTTTAAATTCCTCTGTTCCCAGCTCATGTGGATGTTACGGTTTGCAGTGCAACCACTCCTTTAAGCTCCAGCTCTTTCCAGCTGTCCACTTATTACATGTCTGTATTTCCCATCCTTGACATGAGATTTATACCACCAGTATCTGTCAATCCTTGATTTGACAGAATAAAGAATTGACAAAAGCTGTGAAAGTTACAGAGTAAAGACATTTTCTTCCTTATGTAAACGTGAAATTTTGCAAGATTTAAATAATAGAACATTTCACATCTCCATGACAGATGTCCAAATGAGGCTTTTGGGCAGCTATTACTTTTTTCCAGAGAATGATGGGGTTTTGAGCCATATCCTCAGAGTTTGATAACAATTTTCCAAAAGCGTATTTGAACAAAATAATGGTGTGCCTTCCAATATATTAATGTAATGCCAGACCTTGTCATTTCTTCTCCTTTGCCTGCTAAGTGAAAGCTGTTTGTATTATCTGGTCTGTGCTATAATGGCTGTAGAGAGGAAGGGTAAAGCAGCAATCTTTAATATTAATTCTAATGTCTCAGTGTTAACTATAAACCTGTATTAAGTACAGGAATTACACAGAAATGAGCTACTTTAATCAATCCATCATATTTTCAACAACTAAGTGTTGCTGATTCATAAGCATAATTATATTGTTCTTTCAGTCTTTTGCATGTACAGGAGAGAACAGAAAGCAGATCTGCCCTTATGAAGTGCCTGAAATAACCTCCATGCTAACTCTGTGCTCCAAGGGTTGCTTAGGGGTTGCTCTAAATTTGTCTGCCTGTCCCCTGAAGACAAACTAGCACCTTCAGATCCTCACGGAGCACAGCTTGTACTGGCTGCACACCATCTCACCCACAGGATAAATATTTCTTCCCTACAGCATGAATCTTGGTTCTCTTTTTATTTCAGAAGGAGCAAAACATGGCCTGGTTGGTATCAGCAGCAGATTGTCTTCATTTCCCAGTCAGCATAGACAAGGTCACTCAGCATCAATGAACCGAGGGCCAACAAGTGCAAATCTTGCCTGTGCTTTTCATCGCGCCATGGTTACTGTCAGCCTGCAAATTATCAGAGCTGTTTTTACATTTTTGTAGTACCAGTGAGTAGAGACAGGTGATGCAAAGTAAGACAACCGATTAGAAATAGTTTTTGCAAGTTGTTACCTGCTGTCTTCTGTGGTTGTATCAGTGAAGGGAGTACAGATGACTCAGAGGGACTGATAAGGAGAAGAGAAGAGAAAAGAAAAAAATGTTTCTTTTTTTAAAGGACTTACCTGATTGAGGAGGGGGAGTAGCACACCAAGACCACATACGCTGAGTCCCTGACACAGACACTCACAGAGCCTCCTGCATTCACCTTAGAATGAGCTTTTCTTCTTGAAATTCCACGTGAAATGGACGTTGGACTTGGTCTGCTGAAACAGCACATACAGCTTGATCTGACCGTGGGGTTCCCTTGAGATAAGAGCTGTTGAGAGGTGATAAATGCTGTGTTAGGTTCTCCCCAGACAATGGGGACAATCACTGTTTTACTTTATCATCTCTGTGTGTGTACATCAGAGGGGCAGTGATGCCTAGTAGCTGAGTATCAATTCCTGGCTTTGCCACCAAAAACTGGAGGTATGGCAGTTCCTCCACCACATTTCACATTTAATCTGATGTAAAGCTTTTGATTTCTGTGTGTGAGGGTGCAGCGATAGAGGTGACAGCCACAGACAGACAGACCTCTTGCTAACCAGATACAGTTGCAATATATTAAACTCACTGTGGTGGTATTCGGTAAAAAAAACTTTTGACAGCCCAAAGTCTCCAAAGAAACCCAAAAGGCAAAAACCAAAAAGATCCAACTCCCAAATCATTTTGATATTTTTGAGGTGAAAACATTTTGTGTGGAATATGTCAAAATTGAATGTTTTTATCTTTTTTTTTTTTTTTAAAGTATCCATTTTGCCATTTGAAACTTTTGAGTTTTTGGCTTCAAAGCAGCTTGAAAGCCTTATAACCCTTCTCCCCCCACCCTCTTCGTTATTTAATTATTAATTTCCAGTAGAAACCTTCACAGTATCTGAAGCTGTATCGGCACTTAGGAGTAGGACTAGTTCCTTGCATTTGTCTGTCAGTGTTTCATACTTTCTAATTTTTAAAAGTAATTTTTGTGTAATTATGGTAACAGAATCCTATTTGGTGACACGAGCAGTAATGTATGATGTCCTGTTAATTTCTTCTGAGGATTTCAGATTGCTTCAGGTGCAAACAGAAAATGAGTATTTACTCAGTATTTTTGGAATACTGCAGCAGGCAAAAAGGTAGCATTGATATATCTTAACTAAAACTGAACTGTCATGATCTAAGAGTCAACGTGATTGTAGCTTAAAATTGTACATCATGACAAAAGTAGTAACAGTAATCAATAAACTTGTAAAATTATATTGGATTCTGTAAACATAACACCATTTTACAGAAGTTGCTCTGCCATTTTGTAGTGAAGAACCTCTTCCATGGATTGCTTTGTCAACTGCATTCTGATTAAGGGATTCATTATTATAAGTCACTTAATAGACATCTGTAATTAAGATTTTCAAGACAGTCCTAAGGAATAATCCCTATCTCCTATTTATCTTTAGGGGGACGTGGCCAAGAAAATCCCTTAAATTCTCTAAAAACCTTGTGTGGAGCAATATTCTGAATAATAGTCTGTATATTCCAGGGCATGTTTACAAGACAGAAGGAGGCTTAAAATGCATGCAGCACATTCTCCAGTCTAGCTATGATGCACATGTGCATCTACATCTTTGTAAATCCCCAGCCTTCACTCTAAATTGAGATCTGTATGTGTAAATGTGTGTTTATATATACAGAAACTGAACCCTAGCAAGAGTACATATTATTATCTATAGGCCCTGGATTTAATTCCATATACAAGACAAGCCCTGATGCATTTTTTTTATTTTTCCTGACTGTGCATTCTATATCTTTCTAATTATTCTCTTACAGGTGGGATGAATTTAATCTCCACTGCTTCCCATGATAGCTATTATTTTACCTTGTATCCTTAACTGCTTGAGTTTAGTGGGACATCCACAATTTTTCCCTCCTTTTTGCATTAAGCTGCTAAAAGGTTTCACTTTAACTTGTCTGAAATTAATGTTCCATTGAAAATAAATTGTCCTGTTCCTGGGTTGATGAAGGTGACAGATCCTGTAGTATAATTGCCACTGCTGTTCAGCTGTTCTGAGCAGGAATAACCAACATTTACCAGCTGCAGACAAGTTTGCAAATTACTAGACTCGGTGGCTGCTTCTGGCAGTGCCACATAGGCCTTGACTGCTAGAGCTTGTTACTGAAATTGGTAACCAAGAGAACTCTCCAAACCAAATGATAGTTTAGAAAGTTGACATTGGTTTGTTACAGCGCTGGGTGCGTGGGGGATTTCTCCTTTCCTAACGTGCACACTGAAAGACAAAAGCATGTTCATTATATACATTATTGTATACCCTTGAATATTGTGTCCAGTTTGGGGTCCTTCACTCCAAGAAGGACATGGAGGTGCTGGAGCGTGTCCAGAGAAGGGAACGGAGCTGGGGAAGGGTCTGGAGCACAAGTGTGCTGAGTTCCCTTGTGGCTGAGGGAACTGGGGGTGTTGAGCCTGGAGAAAAGGAGGCTGAGGGGAGACCTTGTGGCTCTGTGCAAGTCCCTTGGAGGAGGGTGGAGAGAGGTGGGTGTTGGTCTCTTCTCCCAGGTAATTGGTGATGGAACAAGAGGCGATGGCCTCAAGTTGTGCCAAGGGAGGTACAGATTGGATGTCAGGAAGAATTTCTTCCCTGAAAGGGTTGTCAAGTATTGGAACAGGCTGCCCAGGGAGGCGGTTGAGTCCCCATCCCTGGAGGGATTTAAAAGCTGGGTAGATGAGATCTGGTTTAGCAGTGGACAGGTATGGTTGGACGTGATGATCTCAAAGGTCTTTTCCAGCAAAACAATTCTATGATTCGATGATTTCTGGATGTTTGGGGGGTCCACCAGCAGCTCAGAGCCACGAGGGCTGCTTTCCCCCCTCCTCTCCCAGCTGCCATTCCACCAGGGGTGTTTGGGTTTTGTTTGGGGTTTTTTTGTCGTTGTTGGGTGTTTTGGTTGGGTTTTTTTGTGCGTGGAAGGTTTTCTTGGCGTGTGCAGTAATGGCTGTGCGAGGCTCTCCCTCAGGGAGGAAAAATGTCTCCCCCATGTCCCTCACAGGCCCTCGCGCTCTCTCTGACGCATCGCCTGAGGTGGCCATGACCCCTGAGGTAGGAAGCTGCTCTCTGGAAGTCTGT
>NW_010295631.1:0-13856 GCF_000700745.2 Antrostomus carolinensis
TAGATATAGATATAGATATAGATATAGATATTTTAAGGAGAAGAAGCAGTGGAAGGAGCAAAAAGTTTCAGTGAAACAACTATGTGCTAACCTACACAGGAATAAGACAGTTTACCCCAGTCTCTGCTAGAGGCATGGTACTGAAAGGACAAATCAAGAGACATATAAATTAATGAGTACTTCACCTGATGAATGTGACAGGAGAAAAGTTAATTTACATTTTTTCTCTCTACATTTTTTTTAAAAATATTGTTTTCAGTGATTCTTGGCTTTCTGTCTCTCTTAGTTGAGAGGTGCAACGGCGCTTTTGATTCTGGTAACCACATTATCAGACAGCACGTAGTACAGCTGCAGAAAAGGCAAAGGAAAAGCACATTATATTCTTTCTGGTATTTCCTTGCCTCTGCTTTATCTCACTTAAATGCTCTAGCCCTCTCTGCGAATACAAAAGAATGGACTGATTGCATAGCTCAAACACCAGACTGTGGCTGTTGAATGCTTACAACAGTCTTTACAAAAGACAATTGTCAGGTAAGCAGTTGGCCATAGTATCTTCTTACAGATAATTTCACATTAGTTACTGCCTGAAAAATGGGCATATTCAAATGGGGTTTTTAACAAAAAAAGAGCTAAATTTGATGGTAATTTTTTATAAATAAATAATGAAGACTGTCCAGCAGCAGCAGAGGAAAGACAAACTTCATCTTTTCCTCACAGATATAAAGGAGGTAGCATGACAATCTTTACAGGAAAGAAAAAAAAAAAAAAAAGATCATATTAAAGTTGCAGTTATAAATGTGGAAGTAACAGAAGAGATTTAAGTTAAAAGGAAACATGTTGTTAACGACTTCTAGAAGAGCTTTAAGTTCTGAAATACGGAAGAGCCTTACTTGTTCCAGTTACAGGCATGAGGAAAAGCTGAGTGGTAGGAACAGAGAATAAACCTTCACATCTCAATCTTCAAGGCCAGGTTGGATGAGGCTTTGAGCAACCTGGTCTAGTGGAAGGTGTCCCTGCTGATGGCAGGGGGGTTGGAACTGGATGAGCTTTGAGGTCCCTTCCAACCCAAACCGTCCTATGATTCCGTGAATCTAGACTTATTGCACGAGCCAAAGGGTAGTACACAAACAGCGATGTGCATATTTTTATCTCCGTACTATCCAACCTTGGTCTGAGTTCTTTTATAATGCATTTCTTATTTGGTATCTTTTCCTTCATTTTGCTTCCCATTTCGCTTGTGGCCTGCTTACTTTGACTGGTTATGCCTTTAGTCTTCCCTACCATCCTATAAACAGTGAGAGCCCTTCTTCTCTAGTCTGTAATAACCTGGTTGTCACTGCATACTCCATGGATCTCGCTTTGAATCAAATTTCATGGAGAATACAGAGAAAGGTATGAGTCACTTTTTGGTATTGTTACTGGACATTTTATACTTTCAGAACAGGTGATTACAAAGGACAGTGAAGTTTCCATCATGGTATTTTTGTTTGCCAAAGGCATATCAGTTTGCTGTGGTCAAACAGGAAGTGTGTAAATTTCTCTGTGGTTGCCACACCTTAATATAGCCAAGGGTATCAATGTTTCAGGAGGGGAGCTAAGGGAGGAGGTAGTTGTTTTCCTTTTGCTGTTTCTTGTCACTCTCAATAACAATATGTGCAATGCACCCGACAGTTAGGGTCTTCAAATATTTCAGCTTATCATAGAGTACAAGTACTTGAGCTTGTTCTTCTTAGGTACAAGCAAAATTTATTGCAGCAAAAGAATAGATTGGTCTGATGTTCTGTCCTTTATATACCACAAAATTTTCTTTTTAAAACAAATGAATTTACTTGCATCCTCAAACATAAACAGATAGATCTAATTCCTGTCCTACTTTTCAGACTGTGCTAGTCTCCTTCAGTGAAAATCTTATATGATAAAAGTTTCATGAGTTGGACTTCCAGGATTATAACTGAGAAAAACATCGACTTATAAAGGTGTTCTTTCATGCATAAGGAGAAAGGTTTATCCAGCTTGATCCTATTATAGACTCTGTTAGCACAGCTTATACTATTACCATGGCAATGCTCCCTAATACTTCTGTAGCTAAAAATCTGTCAGCATTTCTCCAACACTCATCTCTTTGAACAACACCTAACTATTCTTTTATCTCTTCATAAAGAGGTACATTTTAAACAGTTGACCTTGGCTAAACAAGGCACATAGATATTTATAACTAGTTGCATGAGATTGTAGACTGCATTATGTACATTGAAAATACTCAACTATATCAAAAGTATGTGAACAAAAAAATACAGTGGTGATGAACTTATTCCTTGGTTTTATAAATGATAATGGAATAAATAAGTGTCTATTTCCATCAACTATCTGCATTTTTGTCTTACCACATAATGTCCTCCCTAAATCTAAAAAAAGAAACAAGAGCCTAGGCTTATTCCATCCTGAAATAAAGCATTGCTTTTAAAACTGTTTATCTAGTGGAACTGAGGGATGTGATACTTCAGGAGTAATCTGCAATCTAACCCCATTCCTACAAATCTGAATTTATCTTGTTATTTTATACAGTGGCAACAGTTTAATTTCAGTAGTATAGAATTACATTAAATTAAATATTTCCTATTTTAGCAGTTGTACTCTGAATCCCTCGAAGAGATCTGAACTTTATGAGTCTGCCTCACAGGATGTGCAAAAAGCAAACATAGGTTAAGTGGCAAATGACTTGACTTTTGCAAAATGGAAACATGGCATCTTTCAAGTAAAATCCTGACCTCAGTGAAGCCAGTGGAAGCGTTGTCTTTTTCTTTTCAGTAGAGCCAGAATTATGCTCTGCATGGCAGCTTCCAACAGTTTGACAACCCACTTTGAACCCTCTACATCTTTTTTTTTTTTTTTTTTTTTTTAAAAAAAAGGGGAAAGCACAAGAAATTTTTTTTTTTTTTTTTTTAAAGAAAAGAGGGAAGCACAATGAAAAGGATTGTTTTAACATAGCTGACTGGCTTATTTTCACCATGGATTTAGTGACAGTGTACAGTTGGCTCTGAACAGCTGTATCAAAACAACAAAGCAAACAACTTTAACAACATAAAATTAATAGAAGGTAATCCTTGAGAGGTTGAATTGGTCCATACAGTATTGAAGATGGAGCTATGTTACAATTCTCCCACCCAAAAAAAAAAAAAAAAAAAAAAAAAAAAGAAAAAGAAGAAAAAAAAGTCTTCCACTACCTTCAGGCATGAAAATATTCAGAAACAGTGAACTAAAATTCAGTAGCTGCAGATGAATTGAACTCAAAGAAATTTTGTATTATTTTTGCATACTTACTTGTTCCTTGAAGCACAATGAAAAGGATTGTTTTAACATAGCTGACTGGCTTATTTTCACCATGGATTTAGTGACAGTGTACAGTTGGCTCTGAACAGCTGTATCAAAACAACAAAGCAAACAACTTTAACAACATAAAATTAATAGAAGGTAATCCTTGAGAGGTTGAATTGGTCCATACAGTATTGAAGATGGAGCTATGTTACTATATGTCTCATCCACAAAAAAAAAAAAAAAAAAAAAAAATGTCTCATCCACAAAAAAAAAAAAAAAAAAAAAAAAAAAAAAAGAAAAAAAAGAAAAAAAAAAGAAGAAAATTTTGTATTATTTTTGCATACTTACTTGTTCCTTGAAATCTTAAAAATGGTGAGGTTTCTGTAGTCAACCATAACTCGAACTTTAAACCTTCATACACTTACCTAATGAGATAGTTTTTCAGTGTATCGTGTTGTGCACAATACATGTAATACGTCCTGTATCCTGACTACTTACACTGGAAATCTATTTTGGCTCTAACTCAGAAAGAAATGGTGAAAATGGACAGTGCTTTCCAATGGACACGAGTATCTAAAAATTTGGCTTGTCTGTTGTTGATGGGATAGTTGATGGAGCAGTTGAAGCAGGTTAGAAATTAAATTAATTCAGCTGCAGCACATTCACCAAACAATCTGTGCATCCCTAGCACATTTAGCTCAAGCCAGTCTGCAATCAGAATGAAGTAGGGATTCAACTCGAATAAATGGCATGCGTATTTTTTGTTACTTGCCATAGTGTCATGATGCTGACTATGAGGGAAAATGCAGGATAGATGCAGAGTGAAAGTATGGTAATGCAGGTTTCCACAACTGATATTTCAAAATGCAAGGAACTGAAGTAGGAGAAGGAGATAGAAGACGAGTGATGAATAGATCATGTCCACCCCAGGGAAATGATGTGGCAAGTAAATTTTCATTTCATTTGGATAGTTACCTGTGTAGTTACACATAGGATTTTGGATCAGATTAAGTTATTTTGTTTGCTTTTTCCTGACGATACTCTTCTTGAGTTTCTTTTCTTGTTTATCCCTGCTTAGTGTTACATATGGGAGAATGACATGAACTGAAAACAAGAAGCAAATAGAGCAAACAGAGGGGATATGTCAAGTCAAGGATATTAAACCTAAAATAGTAGCTGGCTAAGAGAATGTTTGGCAAGGGAAAGAACAATGCCAGAGATACACATCTCAGTACTGGGTCAGGAATGCTACATATTCAGCTGCATGAAATGTTTTACTATTTCCTTTAAGTCAATAAGGCATTGAAAAGCCATCCAGCAGTTCAGGGAAATGTGCTATTTCTATGCAACAACAGAATAGATGGTTAACAACAAGCTGACACTGGCAATGACATTGGATTTTAATGTAAAAAGACAAACAAAAATAATACATGGAAGAATTCCTCTACTTTATAAATATCAGTTGGGCACCTGCATGGACACTACTGTCTGTTCTCTCCAATGAAAGAACAATACATGATATAATTACTTCAAATGGACTGAAATTCCTTGAAGGTATTTCTCTTGCAGTTAACACCACTCTGACCTAATTTCTCTCTGGATCTGCTGACTGTACTCCCAATTTTCTTACCTGACATAATCAAGTTCTCACCTGCTCACATTAGACCCAGTATAATCCCTTTCCTGGATGTTTCTTATTTTTTTCTTTTCATTGTGTCTTCCTTTTCTGCTTTAAGTATTCTCTCCGACTTCATGTTCCAACCTATGTTTGGAAAAATTTTCTGAAATCAGAGTGTTTAATCTTTACTGAGACTGCAAATCCCTCTGTCTTCCCTAAATGAGGTGGCTTCAAACTGCATCAAACAGATGCAGGGTTCTGGCTCTATGAATATCAGACTACAATTACTCATTTTGTCTGTTTTATCCTTAAAGTTCACAAATCCTTCTTAGCTAAATCACAGTTACCTCCATGATCTCCAATGCTTGAACTTTCACTTACATTTTACTTTTGCTGATATCATCCTTAAGTGAAGAACTGGCTCTTTGCACTGCTTCTAAACTTGGCCTTTTCATGCTTCACCATTACTAGATACCAAAAAAGTGATAGGTGGCGGAAGTACCTTGGTTTTTTTGTGGCTGGCATGTTTTGGCAGATGGAGATTTGTCTAGGATGACCAATGAACTCGTGAGCTTTCAGGCTTCATTATGGCAGTGTACCATATCTGGCCCAGAATAATTTCCCATAGGGTGAAGGATATGACAGCCTATCGCTGTACAAATTCTGATAATATAGATACAGCACCTAATCCAGTAGGTTTCTGGGTTAAACTCAAAATTCTTGACGCAGATTCTCTGAGGCATTTCATTTGGACTTGGCAGTCACATACAGGGGTGTGGGGAGGAGGACTGAATAGCCTGATCCTCGCGTTGGTCCAATGCCAGCTTTCAAACAGTTTAAAGCAACCAAAAGGCATTTGTAAACTACACCAGCTGCTAGCAGCTCCAGAGGAACCATCTGCCAGGTTAGCACATCACAGAGCAGTCATGCCTTGATTATGCAGCTTCCAGTTCTTGCACTGGAAGGACAAATGGTATATAAGAAACCAGCTAGATGTTAACACAAAGCTTCCTTGGAAATTAGGAAATTCTTTCCTGGCAGCTGACAAGTTTCAAGCCCCTTTGTATTCCTCTAGTATGGCAAAGAGACTAGAAGAAAGAGAGAAGATACAATTTCACATCTTCATTTTCTAGGCTCTCAACAGGCTAAGTATTCTGTAGTTGTCCTCATTATGCAGGCACACCACAATAACAACAAATATCTAGAAAAACGGAGTTGTCACTAAGAGCAGAGGCTACTACTTCCATGGTGGCCCATGGGTGGGGAACAGGCTGCCAAGAGAGATTCAAATAGATCTGTTTTCTTCTGGAGAAAAAGAATTGTAATCTGTTTCTTTGCCAGTTCAAATAACAATAATATCTCAAGGGAAAAGACACAAAAGAAAGAGCAGGAGAAAAGGAAATGTCTGGAGAAAAGAGAAAAATAACTCTAGTGTAGTACACAATACCAAGAGGACGAATACAAAGAAAATATGACTACTACGTAAGATGTGTTATAACTGGCTACTATTATGATCCTTATTGACATATTGGAAAGAAGAAAATGAAAGAACAGAGCTGGAATCTCCACAAGTGTAAATCAGCATCATTCTTCCTTGACTGCAAAAAGCTACAACAATTTAGAACAGCTGTTATTTGGCCCATATTGGTTTTTAGGGTTTTCTCTGATTTTATTTTTGTAAATCACAGCGATGATCACGGGACAGAGGATGGACTGACAATATGAGCTATGAATCCCATGGGACGTGTCTGCTGTTTCGAGTTTTCAAAGTCTTTTGAATGCTTAATGCAATGCTATTTGAATAATTAACAAAGTTTTCTTTGGCAGAAACTCTATTTGGTATCAAAATGGCTAAATGATCACTTCAAATGATAACTACCAAACTCTGTTATTGCTGGTTCATAATTGCATGCTTGAGTGTTCGGAGAGGGAGAAATTATATTCTGTATAACTGACCATGTCAGGAGAACTGCTATTCTGAGTACAGAGGGAGTTAGTTTAGACTTCAGTTCAGCTTTTGCTTCAAAAATATGCTTCCTTCCTTATGGATAACAACATGTTGTTTCTTAATTAGGTTTTGGTCTCTTTTGCCCGCTGTCCTTATCTGCTTGTCAAGGATATTTACAAAGAATACCACAATCCAATACACCTTTATAATTGTGATTCTTTTACAAATTATTTATTCCAGACAAATAGGAGTACATATTACTTAGTAGCAATGGGAGGGTTGTAGAAAAAAGAACATAAATTGTTTCTTCTTTAGTTCTCAGTACTTTAAACAGCTATGTGCTAGCATCAGTGATGGCAAACAGATAAATAATTACAACAGTGAAAGAAAACAACAATGAAATACAACATAGCATAGCCAAAGGAAAATGCTGTCTGAAATAAGCTTGTCTGTAACTGCCTCTGTAAAAGGGTAAGAAAAGCAGGCTTTCCCCGTACAGTCATCAAGTAGTCAGGTTAAGTCAGTTTGAAGATTCACAAAACAATCCACTTTATCCACTAGGAATGTATAATACCACATAAAAATCTTTAATTAAAAATGTTAATGATTAGCATGTTAGTTAAATGAAAGCATGATTCTTCTCTTCTTTGTTCATGTTACTATTTTAGATTTCATACACAGAAGTTCAAGCAAGGTAGTGGTTTTAGTAATCCTCAGTGAACACAGATTTGCTAAATAGGAAGTCATGTGAATGGGAATTTTTTTTCTTAATGTGAACTCCAATATTCAGAAGCATCTGGTCAGCCACTGAGGAGGTGAAAACTCTCAACACCAGATCACAAAAATGAGACTCCCTTTTCTCTGAGAGCGGTCTGTAACGGTGTAGTGTGGCCACTGTTAGCACCCTTACTTTTATTAGAACCAAAGCAGACCCCTGTGTACTCTCTTTTGTTGGGTTATAACCCAACAGATGAATCGTGTCTTCTAACTTATCCACAGAGAATTAAGAGGGATACAGAATCGGTGTTTACTTTCAAGGACTGATTTTTGGGGCTAGTTTTAGCTGTCACTATGACAAGTTCCTTTCATATACATAGATGTCTGTGTCTGTGTGCATCTGTATGTGTCTGCATGTGTTGTTTGAGATCCAATGGGACAAGAAAACAGAAAACAGTCACCTTCCTAACTGCTTATAAACTCCTCGTCTTGTCTCTACACCCAGAAGTTGCCTCCACTGAGAATGATGGTAGAACTCTTCACTGAAGCAAAGAAGTACCAGGCCCCAATATAGGCATTTGGTCAACTCCCAAAGTTGAAGCTTTTCCACTCTAACTTTTTAATGAAAAATAGTCCTTCTTTCTCATGTAGAGATTTATTACAAAGCAGCCTAGAAGTCTTGCTTTGCCTTCCTTTTAGGCCTTTATTACACAGTCAGCTGGCTTCTAGGGATTTCTCCAGACTGTTTTTTTAATACAATTGTTTTAGCAATTACTTAAAGACTGTTTGAAATGTCTTGCTTTGAACTAATTCAGGACATGGAGCTTTCTTCCAAGAGATTGGCAGTAAGCATGGATTTAAAATTTCACAGAATAATGTTATTAATAAGGGCATCTTCCAAGCAGTTGAATTAGTAGTGATGGATCAGTTCTAGTTGTAAAGTTTTTTATTAATTCATAGGATTGCTATGATTAGAATCCACTTTGAGGCCTTACAATAAGCTTATGGTGGTACAGATTGTGCTTAAGGCTCAAGTAAAACATAGTATTTGGTCTTAATCCAATTTAATGTGTTGCCCAGTCAGGATTTCCTCTGCTGACTCATTCATACCACTACTGAATTGAAAAGGGTATGTGCAAATCGACATTGAACTTAAACTCCAAGACTCTTGACTTTTTATCTTATCTCTACATTAGCACCATACAACATCTTTATATTCTAATAATATAAAAATCCCAACTCTTCCTCTTTTTTTTAATTTGTTTTTCTTGTCTAGTGAGGTCACATCAAAGAATGCAGGTCACCCATACAGGATGGGACAAAAGCAGAGAGTAATTCTGAACAGTCAACTACACATGTATCCCCACTACAAAACAGTAGCTGAGTAATTCTACAACCAAGCTATAATGCCGTAAACTAACAGAGGAACCAGTGGGGTTCAACTGCTTTGTGGGATCTGCTTCTGTGCACTCTCTCGCCTTATGAGTGCAAGCTCAGCTGCCCCTTAACAAGAGTACGTTACCTTAGCAAGTGATCCAACTTCAGCACAAGATGGACAAGGAGCTGCGCCAGGGCAGCTATGGAGCAGAGGATCTAATCCACTGCTTCAAAGTCCGTTTTACTTTGTGGCAACTTGTTTATGTGGCTGTGTCCAAAGGTGGTCTCAGTGCCCATAGCAAAGGAATTATAGATAGAAAAAAGGATATGTGCTATCATCTGTAATTTGTTTTGAGGACTATGCTTAAAAGTTTTCCTATTTGCCAACATTAATTTTCAGAATGAAAATCCATTATGTCAAATATTCACAAATTCAAAGTTGTGGGCTTATATTATAGTCAAAATCTCAGAGAATTCAAATAAATCCTTTATAATCTATCCAAAACACTTTTGTAAGGAGGCTTGAAAATATACTGGAAATACATGGAGGGTAAGAAAATCCAGGAGAATAGAGAGCTGACTTACAGCAGGCAAAGGCAAAACTAAAGTGTCAGAATTTCAAATCTCAAATAGCAGAATGAGAACCTGGACCAAGCATACATAATTTAACAGTGAAGCTAATTATCTATAAAAACAATGCTGTTAGGAGTGTAGTAATCAGGATTAGATCACTTTCTGAAAAACATTCTCTAGTTCAACCAAGAATTATGAGGCTTTATGCCAGAAGCTAGAGTAGCTAATTATGGTAACTGTCCCTGCCCTTTTGATCCAGTAATGCCATGTTCTAGCTTTCCAGACATACATATTATGTTCAGTCCTCCTGCGCAGTTGTGCTGAATGTGTGAGCAGGACCTTGGAAGACACATTGTGAAATTCTCTGTGTGATTCACCCAACAGAAAAGATCAAATCAATAAGCTTTTAATAAAGCCCAGACTTGAGATTCCTCTCATGCTAGTTGCCAAGTAAACGGCCTCTTAAGATAGCAGAAAACACCTTCCTACACAATCCCAGAAACAAAGCTGTATGCACTGAAAGATGTTTTTGAACTAATTATTCAAGTTTTCATAATCTCATCTCTTCTTGTGGATGAGAATCTGATCTGCATTGTTTTCAAGGCAACCTCTCACTTTCTGAATTTTACTGACAGCAGATTGCCCCATTGTGGGTTAGTGGGTCAGGTTCAGGCATTATAAACACTGAAAACAGTACAAAAACACAGCAGAAAACCAATTAACTTTTATTTCAGTCCCAGGTATGCAGTCCCACGGTTCCCTCAGATGTACTAATTTCATGCATCTAAGATGGTAGACTTACTCATCAGCGTGTCTGTGGCACTGTTTGTCCTAATCAAAGCAAAACAGTAAGTCAGTACTTATAACAGCCTATGTTATGTTGCCATCATTCTCTCAGTCTGACAGAATTGTGCCTATACCTATATTTGACATGCTTTCCAGAATGAAAATGTTTTTCCAAATTGAGTAAAATATTTTATATATTGTAGGGCACACTGAAGGCAGGAAAAACTAAGAATGGTGTTTATTGAAAGTCAGATGCAAGGTTGAGTTGATCTGTGTCCCATTTACCTCCCCTCTGAATCTGAAGGTGAAAATAGGAACAAGGCACCTTGTTTGGTCTCACTCTTTTGAAATGAGTACCAAAATTCAGTTGTGTTCTAAAAATGGCAGTTATTCTAACTGGTCCTCAAAGCTAAGTGGGATTTTTTTTTAATTTTTTTTTTTAAGAGAACATTCAAGTGCCTTGACGACTGCTTTGAATGACTATGAGTCATCATGGATCATCATATGACTGAGTTAAAGCCTGCTCTTTGTTATTTCAGGAGATACACTTACTCTGTAATTGCTAGGTTTTGCTTAATATGATACTGTTGGTGATGTTCCTTGGTGGATATATCCCACATCAGCAGCCCTAGGTCACCATCTGGAAGTCCATAGCCTGCCTTTATATATGAAGTACTTTAAAAAACCTACAGTCTCACCGACTGTTTCAGCTACTGATACCAAAAAAGATGGTCAAAAGAAACTCTCTAAAACTCATTTTGGAGTTTTAGAAAGCAGACATTCTTTATTACAGCACTGGATGCATGGGGGATCACTCCACCTTTCGTGCATACTGACTCATCTCTCTACAAAAGCTTTATATTATTAAAACATGCATATTCATTTCTTTTCCAAGAAATTATTAACATACTCATCACATTTCCAAGAACTCATTAATACATTTAAATGTCCTTTTCCCATGTGTATGGATGCCATTTTCATTCTCTTCAGGGGTTCTCTGGTAGTCATGGAACTTCTGTCACTGTGCCCTTTAGCTGAACTTTTCCTTTGCACATGCTTAGTTCACCCTTTAGCCTGCTTACAAAAAAACTTCTATCTCCGCAAAACTAGTCTATTCTAGCATCAGTACCTTACCTACCCTACTGCTAGGACCCGGTGCCTCAAATCTACTACAGACTTGACCAGGCCTAGCAGATATGCAACTATCTTTCAATGTCACATTGTTTAAGCAGAAGAGTAGGTTCTCCTGGAATGGTATCACTACCTGTACAGCAGAACACTGATTCCCAACCTTGTTCCGCTGAAAGAACTGGCAACATACTGTACCTTACTGGACTCATCTCTTCCAGGCTGCTGCTGCCTCCTTCCTGTCTCTGACCACCTTTTCCACAGCATGATTGCTGCACATTTCCAGGAACAAATATAGAGGTACCAGGGCTGGTCCTGCACAGGAATAGGAAAGCTCCTGTGGGACCTACCTCCATGGGCTTTGTGCGTTAACTAAAATGTGGTTCATGTCTTCATGAGCACTATTATCAAGCACCACACTTTTAAATCTGTTTCAAGGTCATCTCCTAGAGGAGTTTCAAAAGTAATGGACGGTTTTATCTCATATTCATGAACATTGATGGATGTGATTACTGATGGATGCTGTGATTGCTGCTGACTGCCATGGGCCCTTAATGGAGGCCCTAGAATTCTGTTTTGCAAGTGCTGCTAGCCCACAGATTTGTCTTTTCCCACATGCATACAACCATACACTGTGCAGTTCTGACACAAATACCAGCCTTGGCTTCATGATGTAGCCACAATGAGGTTCAACAAACCATTAAATGATCCTGGAGAAACATACGAGGAAAACAATGTGCGACACATTTTTGAACCGTTTTACTCCACTGGGAATAGGATTACCAATGATAAGTTGTGTCTATTTCAACAAAATTTTGTATCTGTGCGCACAGTAAGAAGAGAGTTAACGTTCTGTGATTTTATTTTAGACAAAAAATAATGATGGTGCCATGTAACTGGCAGTAAAAATTAATCCTGAAATTCTTATAAGAGCTGAACTTGTATATCATAATTTAGTTTTTGTACAGCCATATAGCGTAATCAGCACTTCTTATTCAAAGAATATTTCCAGCAATGAATTCCAAAGTAGATATATAAGCAGGGTTATCAGCTCTAATTGAGATACTATCGTATATAACACATACAAAGATACTTGGCAAGCTTTTATCTTACAGCTTGTATTTGCATATGGATGGTATTTATAGCCTCTAAATTAAAATACAGTTTTTTTGGTTTTGGCTTTTCATCAATGCTGTTCGTCATGCAGGCCATACTCCTGTATGACATTGTGTTCTGGAGCTGACCTGCATTCCTTTCAAACCACTTAATCACACACAGCTGACCAACATTCCTGTATAAAACCACCTAATCAAATGCATTACAAATACCCCAAATGGTTACTTAATCTCCATGTATGTACAAGTGTGAAACGTGCAGTGTCCAAATAAGCCCTTTCATAAAAGCGAATGACATAAAAGCAAAAGACGTTTCCAAAGTAAACCTCCCCCCCCAGCCTCAATCAGCGCAGGCATTTTTAAGGTCCTTAAGATAGTATTGCTCCACGTAGTTGGCCTTGCACATGAAGATTAGAGTTCACTGTAATTCATATTCAAGCTTGTTTTCTACACATCTTAAAAATGCAATTTAAGAAGAAAGAAATATAACAGCTTTCCCCTTCTGGGCAAGTATGTCAAATAAGCTGCAAAACACTTGAAAATGCGCGATGCTGCAGCACCTAGACAGCTCAAGGAACACATCATGGACAACGTATTTACTTTCATCAAGTCGCTGAGTCCGGATGAAAAATTTCTCAAGGTTGTTACTGTCTGGTGACTGTGTCTCAGGATTAAGGAGAGTGAGTCGGTTTTGCCGCTTTTTTTTTTTTTTTTAAATGTCCGATAGCCACATGTTGATTAACACTTTCCCCAGAAATCCGTACAGAAAGGACATAGACCCACTCAGCTGCAGACGGAACCGTTTTCCCCGTTACCGGAGACACTCGCGCAAAGCAGGCTGCCGTGGGCATCCTCGCTGTGCTGTGCTGTGCTGTGCTGCGGGTGTGCGCTGTGTGTTCTGCGGGCAATGGCTTTCCAAAAGGCACAGCTAGCATAAATTCCCTTTAATTTCCTAACGTGCACCTTTTGGGCTTTTGCAGTGTTTGCTCATCAGAGAAAATGAAATCTAAGAAGTTCTGTGTTTCAAATGTAAAAGCACACAAAAGCAGGGGGAGACGGAAAGGTATATAAAGGAACACATTTCAGAGACAGGATGGAAAATGTGGCCGTGAACAGCGAGGCGATAAAACACGCGTTAACGCTGTGAAAGCACGGCACGGAGCAGGCTACATCACAAAGAAGAAAACCAGCCCGCGGTTCGCTTTTCTGCTCTTCTCCCGTTGCCACCGCACACCCCGCTGGCAGGTTTCCACCGCGGCCGACCTGCCGGGAGGGCTCT
>NW_010295632.1:0-1013 GCF_000700745.2 Antrostomus carolinensis
CCCGTTTCGCCCCAGGGAGGCCGTTTCTGTACGGTGCCAGCTTTCGGGTTTCATCGGAAAGGGAAGGCGGAATAATGAGGCTTTGTCTCTCTAACGGGATTACCGGGATCCGTTTATGCGAGGGCAGCGCTGAGGTGGCTGGAGGAAGGGGCGGTTTGGGGGCCCGTTTCGCCCCAGGGAGGCCGTTTCTGTACGGTGCCAGCTTTCGGGTTTCATCGGAAAGGGAAGGCGGAATAATGAGGCTTTGTCTCTCTAACGGGATTACCGGGATCCGTTTATGCGAGGGCAGCGCTGAGGTGGCTGGAGGAAGGGGCGGTTTGGGGGAAGAAGGGAACAATGGGGTTTACAGTATCGATCTATGCAAATGAGCGGAGATTCAGGTCGACCGAATTGTCGTAAAAAGACGCTGCAAATCGAAGAAAGTTCTCCTTAGCAATCGTTACGGGGATATTGGAAATGCAAGCTCCGTCCTCCTCTCCTGGGCAGCACCAGCAAGATGAGGGTTTTCTCCTGGTCGGGAGGTTGTTGAGGAAGGGAAGGCGGCAAGGACATTTTCTGAGAGCTCAGACCTTTGAAACTGGCTCCGCAGAAGTGGAAGCCAAAGAGAGCAACGTCCTCCCCGCGGCGTGCCCCGCAGGGCCGGCTGCAGCAGCGGGGAGATCCAGCCGCGGCCCTTCCCAGCGCTGCCTGCTTCCCAAACGGGGCGGCTGGCTGAAAGCAGGCGAGGAACTCGGTGGCGGCCCAGCCGGGTCCCCGCACGGCCGGGAAGCCTTTCCCAGTTCCCACCGTCGTGGCAGTCGAAAACGCAGGACCGTTTGTGCGTTGGAAAGGAGAAAGACTTGGCCCTTCCCTTATTTTTGTCTGTGAAACGGATCAGTGACCCCGGCTCCAACTCGGATTGACTGCCTCGCGTTCTCCAGGGACAAATTAATGGAGACCTATCACTTAATTAACAAACCCTCACTCACGGCATATTAAACCCGGGCTCTGCACTGGGAGCACAGGCTGGCGGG
>NW_010295634.1:0-466 GCF_000700745.2 Antrostomus carolinensis
CCTACTCTTCTCAGACCTACAGACCATCTGCAAATTAATGGCAACCTTTCTATTTAAACTACTAATAATTTCTGACCTGTAACTGAAAAGAGCAAGAACTTCTGACAACTCTGTAAAAATCGAGCTGACTTCCAAAGCAAGTTCTTCCCTGCCATTTCTGACATGGTTCTTGCTACCTGTTCAAGTTCTCATGGTGCTGTAAGCTACATGAAATAAATTTCCTGCAACCAGAAATATGAAAAAAAAAATATTCCTTGTACTCCTGCAGGAATAGAAATGAATGCTATATTAGGCATTTTCATCCCCATACAGAAATTCCTGAGTTTGCATATAACTGAAGTTGAAAAATATAAGCTCATTTCATGTATAAATAATATAAAATTTGGATTCTTTTTTTCCAAATACAAGAATTGAAATCATAGAGGGAAAAAGTATTCCCCTTTGGACACCAAAAGCAAAATTCCTC
>NW_010295635.1:0-1111 GCF_000700745.2 Antrostomus carolinensis
CCCCGCGCTGGCCCATAGGGGGAAGAGGCAGCCGGGGCCGCCCCGCTGCCTCCGAGCTCCCCGCCGCCGCCTCTAACCGCCCCCATCCGTACGTGTCCCGGCTTCCACTTTCTGCTGCCCTTTGTCCTGGACAGTTATGAGACCAAAGAGGGATAAAAGGTGGAGTTAAGTGAGCAGCAGGGAGATTCGAGGTTAAGAGGAGCCACAGGTGATGGGGGCGAGGTCCACACTCTGTGGTACAGTCTTCTGAAGTAGCACCAAACTCATGTGATACTCCAGAATAACGAAACCTGTTAGCTAAAGCAAAGGTAAAACCCCAGGTCCCCAGGTCTCCTGGGTTTCCCATACAGGCCTCCTTACTCTTATGTTACCTGCATATTTTTCCTAACTCCTACTGCCGATCCAATGCCATGAAACCACAGGCACGGAAAGACAATCCGGGAGAGTTCCCTCTTCCTCCATGCAGGCACTCTCCAAAATTTTTCCCAAATCTTCATCTCCACCCTGTCAGTGTTTTGTTAAACAAGAGGTCTCGGGTCCATAAAGCCAGAGTGGAGCAAATACTGAGTATGGTCATTTTTTTTCCCTCAAGATTATAAAACTCACCAGGTCACCTATTTGGATTCCTTGGTGTGCTGCACTTTTTCAGCGACACGATGTTTGATGCAGAAAGGAAGCAGGAGACTACTTGAAAGACTGGACCAGAGTTGTCCCAATATCTATGCAAACGTATTTTACCAGGAAAGAATTAAAAAACCCCAAACCCTATTGCAATTCCTGATTTCAAATGGCACTTTAACTGAAGCATATCGCACCTTCTCATGTCTTTTTACCATTGCAAGCGTAATTTCAACTAAGATTTCCTCAGTGCAACTTTGGAGGATTGTGTGTTTCCCGCTAATAAACTCTTACGCAACTTTCCTGCTCTAAAGGACTTCAGAGTGTCCCACCACACGGTTGTCACCGGGCGGGTCTGCACGCTGCCAGACACTAGAGGACAAAAACCGCTTGGCAGAGACGCCTGCGGGAGCTCGTTTGCTCCCTGCGGGCCAGCAAAGCCCTACGAGCCCTCACCGCCTGCGGGCTCTGCCCCGCAGCACCCCCGGAGGCG
>NW_010295636.1:0-1060 GCF_000700745.2 Antrostomus carolinensis
GACAGGATGTGACCCCCGGGTCACCCCCTGGGCTCCCCAACCCGCACGGCCCCTTTGGACACCGGGAGATAAATCAGAGCCTGAGCGTTTCCTCACTGTTACAATTTTGGGTGAATTCAGATCGTTCCGGCACGAAACCAGCACCGGGAATCGTGGCACCGACGCACCACGGTCCAAACGTGACCCGGGGGTGACTGCACGACTGTCACCACTCGTGTGGCCTTTGAGGGAGGGCAGGGGAGGCTGGAGCTGTGCACACTCACCGGGGCCACGTGTGCACACGCCACTCGGTGCACGTGTCACTGGGTGCACGCTGCTTGCACGGATGGTGAACGCGGCGTGGTGCACGCTCCTTGCACGGCTGACACACGTGGCTCACATGGTTGATGTGTGCTGCTCTGTGCGTGCTCCTTGCACAACTGACACACTGCTTGGTGCACATTGTTCCCTGTGTGCTCCTTGCACGACTGACACACTGCTTGGTGCACACTGCTCCCTGTGTGCTCCTTGCACGACTGACACACTGCTTGGTGCACACTGCTCCCCGTGTGCTCCTTGCACGACTGACACACTGCTTGGTGCACACTGCTCCCTGTGTGCTCCTTGCACGACTGACACACTGCTTGGTGCACACTGCTCCCTGTGTGCTCCTTGCACGACTGACACACTGCTTGGTGCACCTCCTTGCATGACTGACACACTGCTTGGTGCACACTGCTCACCGTGTGCTCCTTGCACGACTGACACACTGTCTGCGTGACTGGCACACGTGGTTCACACGCTCAATGCATGCTGCTCCATGTGTGTTCCCTTGCACGACTAATGCACGACTGACACACACTGCCCAGTGCACGCTGCTTGCACAACTGATGCACGCTGCCTGCACGGCTGACACACGTGGCTCACAAAGTTGATGCACACTGCCCTGTGCGTGCTCCTTGCACGACTGCTGCACGCTGCTCCCACAACTGACATGCTCCTTGCACGACTGATACACTGCCCAGTGCACACAGCTCGCACGACTGGTGCACGCTGCTCACACAACCGACACACAGTGCCC
>NW_010295637.1:0-958 GCF_000700745.2 Antrostomus carolinensis
CTGGCTGAGCATTGATCTCTTTGGGGGGGGTGGTGAGTGATTGCCTTTGCATCACTTATTTTTTCTGCTTTCCTTCACTTATTTCTTCATCTCAACCCACAAGCTCTCTTGTGTTTGTTGTTCCTGTTCTCTCCCTCATTCCACGGGGGAAGAAGAGGAGTGAGCAAATGGCTGTGTAGGACTTGTAGGACTTGTAGGACTTGTAGGACCATCAGTCATGGTGGGTGGGCTTGAGTGTCAGCTGATGCCTTAAGATGGCTCTGAGCAGAGGGTCAGGCTAACACTTGTGCTGTGGTGATGGTACAGGCTGAACTGACTTGTCACCCCTTCCATTGCTGACGTGGGAGTTTTTAATGACGTGGGGAATCTGTTCATTTAGAAAGGAAAGGGCTGTGAAGGAAATAGTGTTGCATTTTCCAAAGCTGCTGGCTTTGGTGTGTGCACCAGGCCAGCTGAAATAGTTGTGCTTAAGGGGAAACGGGATTGTGCTTGCAGCTGACAGATGAAGTTTCGTCAACAAGTGTTAGTGCAAGCTTTGGTCCTTCACTTCTGTCACTGTCCATTTAATATAGACATGTTACTAAGCTTAATGCCTTAGTGGCAAACCAGACATAATCCATAGGCAAGCAACGTTAGAAAATTGCTCTGTCTTTGTGTCTTCAGGATGACAAGGACTGTGATTCTTCAGTGGATGATGCTGTCGGTAGCCAGAGAGAAGTCACAGCCTTGAAGGCATCTTTAGATGCTGTGGGTACCATGTGGGAGGTGACAGAGAAATAAGGGAAGAATGCAGATGTCATGGATAGGGCTGGTGGAAGTTAGACCTAAAAGAAAGATGTTAAAAACAATTCCTCGACTGTATATATTTGGGGCTGCTTCTCATTTCTTCATGTGTGGTATTCTCATGTGCACAGGACAATACAGAACACCTTTTTACTGCTCCTTAAACCACATCTAC
>NW_010295638.1:0-1303 GCF_000700745.2 Antrostomus carolinensis
TTTGCAGCCACCCTTGGCACAGAGCAGGGGACCCCGGGTCAGGCAGAGCCAGGGTCCCGCTGTGTGGGGAGGGACACGAGGCCCACGGGGCTGGAGCCCACAGAGCAGCTCTGGCAGAGCACTGCCCGAGCCGGTTAAAGAGAAGAGGAGCACACACCTTTTCACCAGCTTTTCTACTTGATCCGTCTCACATCTAAGTGAATTCTGAGCACACAATGCAGTTATTGAATAAAATTATGCTTTTTTTAGTACTTGTATGCATGTCATTTTTAAGGCTCTGCCTAGAAACCAACCTTACAGCCAGGAGCAGAGAGAGCTGAGGGAAAAGCCAGGCCAACCTTGGACCCCACACAGGACCGGGAAGGTCACGAGACACATGGATGCCAGTGCAGCACCACTGCCAAGAGCAGTGTGCAGGTGGCACGTCCATCCCTTGCAGGTGACAAGCCCATCGCTCCTTCCACCCCCAGGAAGGAGGAGAAAGCGCTCCTGGCTGGGACAGGGATGCGGCAGAGAGAGCAGACACCACAGCCAGCCCAGGGGCTCCTCTCCTCACCCTGTCACCATCTCCATCCCCCACAGCGTCAGCTCTGTCCCCCTCCCGCAGAGCTCTGCCCACACCCGTGAGGACAAGTCCTGCCCTCCCCTCCGCCATCTCATCACCCTCCAGGCAGCGAAGCCGAAGCTCTGCCAGCTCCATCCGCACGAAGCAGCGAGCGCCAGGCCAAGGGGCAGGACCCAGCAATCACGTTTTCTTGGATCACATTGTGCTCCCGCCTCACCCAGGGTGTTAGAAACAGGCGGCTGCAGTAACAGCACCATGAATAACCGCAGCTCACTCACCATGGCCTCCCAGCTCGCTGCATCCTCCTGCTCTGCCTCCTGCTCCAGCCTCATCCCCTCCCAAGGCTGTTCCCTGCCACAATATGCCCCCGTTTCCAATCTGCCTTATAACCTCCTGCCCACAGCCCTGCCCCAGCCCAGCTGCCTGCAATCCCCAATCCCTCCCACCCAAGGGCTCCCCCATTAATGCCTCTCCCTCTCGCAGCTGCTTCGGCTTTTGTCGGTCTCTCTCCTCCCAGCAGGACTGCCCTGAGCTGGGGGCACCAAAATAACCCCAAACGGGGGATGTGCCGCCCCGGGATAGGCAGAGTTGCCCAAACACAGCGCGACACAAAGAGCTCACGGAGCTGTTATTGCTGCTGATCCCCGTGCCGCTGCCCCAGAGCTGCCTGGAGCAGAGTCTGCCCTTGTAGCTGATGTTCTGCAAACAACCCTCCCAAGGGCCCCTCGGACGGGCCGG
>NW_010295638.1:1360-1734 GCF_000700745.2 Antrostomus carolinensis
CCCCAGCCTTGACAGACCGGCCGGAGGGCAGCAGGTCCTCCTCTGGCACCAAAACCGGCTGCGCCGGCTGCGGCGGTGCCATCTGTTCTGCAGGCACAGCCTCATGTCACGCTGTGCTGCAGGAGCAATGCCAAAGTGCCCAGACCCTGCTGGGGTGCCCACATGGGAACTGGGGTTTGACTGTGGTGACCAGTGTGATTTACAGCCCAGGTGAAAAGATGAAGGCACGGATGCGAGCGGGGCCTTCCCCAGCTCTGCAGAGGAGACCTGCAGGGGGGGGCTGCGGGTGATGGTACTGCGGGCAGCCTGGAGGGGTGCTGGGGCTCTGGTGGGGGGCAGCTCAACAGCCCACCCACTGCCCGAGCGGCCACTGA
>NW_010295639.1:0-341 GCF_000700745.2 Antrostomus carolinensis
TTTGGGGTCCTGGAGATACTCTGGGGTGGTTTTGAGGTCCCAAGGGTGGTTTGGGTCAATTTTGGGGTCCTGAAGATACTTTGGAGAAGTTTTGGGGACACTCTGGGACAGTTTTGGGGTCCCCAGAGAGGTTTTGGGGCAGTTTTGGGGTCCTGGAGAAGTTCTAGGGAGACTTTGTGGCTCTGGGTGGTGATTCTGGGTCCCTGGAGGTGGTTTGGGGTATTTTGGGGTCCTGGAGATACTTTGGGGTGGTTCTGGGGCAGTTTTGGGGTCCTGGAGAAGTTCTGGGGAGACTCTGGGGCTCTGGGTGGTGATTCTGGGTCCCTGGAGGTGGTTTGGGG
>NW_010295640.1:0-10437 GCF_000700745.2 Antrostomus carolinensis
TAAAATAATAATTAAAAAATATAAAATAAAAAGCCAGGGAAGGAGCCCTGCACGGGTGGGTCGGTGCCAACTCGCTCCCGTGGGAATGGGAAGAGATTTCCATGATGATTTGGACATGTCTTAACTCGGAGCCTTCCCGGTGACCTATGACTCATGTGATGAGCCCTTCCAGGCTCAGCCGGTGCGGGGGGATCGTGGGGAGCTGCCCCTCGGCACCTACAGTGCCGGAGCATCCCCCGCGCCCAACACTTTGACTTAAAAAAATAATAAATAAATAAATCACATTTTTTGAGGATGGGAAACACCGGGTGCAAAAGCCGCGTATCTTCTGCTCCCCCCCACCGCGGAAATAGCGCTTTGGCGGAGCAGCGCGGATCTCTCCCAGGCTGCGGATTCTCCGCCCCCTACATCTTGCGTAATGTTTGTACAGCCCCAATTCCCCCTTTTTTTTTGCCCCAAACGCACGGCTCTTCCCTGCTCCCCCCTCCCGCCTCTTCACATAAAACCCACAGAAAATAAATTAAAGGAAAAGGGAAGAAGCCCAATCTCAATTCTTTCCTTCTCAGGTCACTTTTTTTTCCCCTCTGGTTATCAGGTATTTTTTAGAACATCCAAATTTGGTCCCATCCCTTTTAACCCAGGTGTGACTCTGCCCTGCTGGGTTTGGTGCCTGTTTGGGCTCAGGCTGGTGGGACACAGCCAAGTTGAGTTTGTCACCTCTGCGACACACAGTTGTCTCTGTAATTCTCTGGGGAAATGTTTTTTGGGGTGTAGAAATGATGTTTGGATGCATTCCATCTTCAGATCGAGGCACCGATGGTTGCAGTGGCCCTTGGAGGTGGATACGTCCCACCCATTGGCCATCTCTGTGCTCCCATCTCTTCTCCTGATGTCCCCACTGTTCAGATGCATCATCTCCACCAACATGGAGCTCTCTCAGTGAAAAATGAGACATTATTTCCCTTCCCAGGTATGTGAGACACCAGTTGAGGTTGCAATCTCCAGCTCCAGAGACCATTGGCACACACTTCAAATCCTAGATATCCTGGATACGACCAATTTTGAGGAGATTTACTTGATTGCTATGAGGGCAGGACCCAGAGGAGGACAACATACAGGATGAGGAACCAAATGGGTTCAAGACCAGGAGGTCTGGTGTAGAAATATATCCATGATAAGAAAGACTTGAAAGGTGTTGGGGAATTTCGTTTTTCTTTGGGAAACCCCCGTTTTCTTTCTTGATGCACAGGTGTGCTGCAAGCAGGAGTTGGGAAGGAGGCACGGGGAGGAGAAGGTACAGGAGAGCAAGAAATGCTGCTTCTTCTGGAAGACCTGGTCCTCTTTGCAGCTTCATAGGTGGCCATCTCTGGAAACTTGTTCCCAGGATCACTGGAAGAGAGGGGAGAAGATGGGAGGCAGGGCCAGAGGGCTGATCTTGCAGCCTCAGTGATGTTGAAGCCCTTGTGAAGATGCCCCCCCCAAGGAAATCAGGTTGCAGGGGCCAGCGTTGAGGTGATATTCCACATGGAAATGAATGCATGCATCTACTGCCAATGAGCTGGGTCATCACACACAGATGTTTCATCCCCAGGTGATATTTTTGGCATAAATGTTCAATTTATTGAAAATATTGAATTCTTACTGAATGCAGAGTCGTTGGGTTTGTCAAATCTTGGGTGCTCTTTACAGAGCCAAGAGTCTCCAAAGAAAATTATCAATGGAAATGAAAAGAAAGAGAAGATCCAGTCAGGGCTGCTTGTCCATCCATCCATCCATCCATCCATCCATCCATCCATCCATCCATCCATCCATCCATCCAACCATCCATCCATCCCAGTGTGCAACATGTGCAAATGTGGACCTTGGACACGTGATGTTCTCCACCACCTCCAACATGTGCATGGTCGGAGGAAGAGGACAACAATGTCCTGGCCCTACAATAACATCTGGAATATTTTCCCA
This sequence comes from Antrostomus carolinensis, assembly GCF_000700745.2. Taxonomy (NCBI): domain Eukaryota; kingdom Metazoa; phylum Chordata; class Aves; order Caprimulgiformes; family Caprimulgidae; genus Antrostomus; species Antrostomus carolinensis. The sequence continues at coordinate 1,963 of NW_010295640.1, forward strand.
GTGTATTTCCCAGGTTGTGTGTAATGTTTCCAGGATATTTTGTCTTTCTTCTCTGTGAACTGAGGAGCTGGGTGCTGCACAAGCAGAGCTGAACCTTCCTCCCACTCCTTGCAAGGAAGAGCAGGTCTGAAGGCATCTGAACCCAGCCAGGACCTCCTGGACATGCAACTGGACTTGATCCTCTTGGTTTCTCCTTGCCTCCAAGGCATCATGCAAGGGTTTAATTGAATTTGCTTTCCAGCGTGGTTTCTTTGTTGGTTTTCCTTTGCATCGTCCAGCAGCATTTATGGACTTTTAACTCTTTTTATAAGAGGCCTTTTCCTCTCCTTTCAGTTCTATATTTTGCTTTTCCTCCAGCTAGAGGGGGTGGTTCAAGAAATAATGGTAATGAGGCTCCTGTAATTGCTTTTGGATGTGCCTGCAGATGAAATCTTGGATAAATTATTTCTTGGTGGGAAGATTTCACTTGACTTTTTGTTGTTCTTTTTCCCTTTTTTTTTTTTCTCTTGCCCAGTTGCTAAAAAAACCTGATTTCCTAAACAACAACTAGAGCTCAGGGACTTTTGAGGGCTTTCTAAAAAACAACAACTTTACAGTTCACCACCTTATAGGGTTATTGGGTTGTTTTGGGTTTTTTTTTTTTTCCCCTCCATGTGCTTCCCTGTGCAAGGAGAGATTTATTCTGCTTTAAATGCCTCCCTCTCACAACAACACTTTATGAAAAATCACCACCCTTACGAGATGTTCAGGCTCATTCTTTGCCTCCTAAATTTGTCAAGCGTAAATTCAACAAAATAAAACATGTCAACAGGAAGAGAAATGACTCGTGCTTCTATGAAATAGTCTTCTCGGTAGGAAAATGGTACTTTTATTGGGTTTAAACAAAGTTCCCTCTTGACCTGGACTGGGATTGTGCTTAAAAATTGATGGTTGGAGATGACCCTGTATTATTAACAAAATATTGCAGACAAGAGGACTGGTTTTGGCAAAAAAAAAAAAAGAAGAAAAAAAGAAGGATGAGGTGAGAGCTGGAAAAGTGGAGTGCCAGGGTTGGAAGCAGCAGAAAGAAGAGAGGAGGATGGAGGGATGGTTGGAGAGATGAAAATGCCCTAAGAGCCATCGGAGGGGTTTGGCCGGATGTGAACACATTGGATAACGGGATTGGCTGTGGTTATGTGAACTGATTAACAAAAGCTAAAAAAACCCCCTCCAATTCACACACACCCACGACTAAATATGCCTTCGGTTGGCCAAGTTGAAGAAACCTTCCAACTCCGTCATGTCTTGCACGGTTAAAAATCTATTTTCCACTCAAACAACGGATTTTTCCCATGACTCGCTGCCTCTGGAAATATTCCTCTCCCAGACCTTTCTCCCCTCCCCCAAATCTGTGTTTTTTTCCCCTTCTCTTGGACATTTTTGTCTTATTTATTTCCATCGCTAGAGCAAAACTTTCCGAGTCAGTAGGCAGAAAAATGGCAGCAAATGGCCAAGGGACTTCAAACCCAAGGATGCCATTTCCAAAAGCTTGGAAAATCACCAGGGGAACAGTTTTAGAAGTGCCTGCTCATCTCAGGAGCTTCAAAAGCACCCGCGCCAAGAAGGAATTAACTCTTTGGCCCCTAAATCACTTAGACATAAGGCAGGAAATGTCATCTCCCTTACCTCCAATACCACTGTATTTCAGGACATGAAATTTGGGCAGGATCCTTTGAAAATTCCTCCCTGAGGAGACTGGGGACAGGTGGGAAGTGGGAAAGAAGGGTCTGGGGGCCAATTTCTCCATCTCTCCATCACGTTTCCCATTCGATCAGGTTTTCCTGCTAAGTTTCAGCAGTGGTACAAATCCTGCCTAGGAAAGTCCCAACTTGTCTTAGGGGCTCCGATTTCCATGAGCTGGGACTAGCAGTGGTGAGAGTAGCTACAGAGATAAAAGGTAAATTCCCTCCATAATCCCACAACTTCAAGTGGTTTACTCTTCAACACACATGCGGATCTTCTAGGTGAACATTAGAGCCAAAAGAAAGGTTTCTCCTGGTTTTATTAAGCCAACAGCCAACGCTTGTGCACACACGACACACAGAAATGGTTGGTTTTCCCCCTGCACACCCAAAACAAAACGTGGTCTCCCTTGCACCCATCCGTGGCACATGTTGGATCTGAAGATGTTATTCTGACTTCTGGATGGTTAATTTATGAATTTCCATAAATGAAATTCTCAGCCTGCTGCACGCTAGGAGTGAAGTAAACCCAACCAAGCGCTGGTGTGGCTCATCCAGTGCTTGCACCCGGGATGGTGCTGGACTGTGGAGCCAAATGAGGGCAACTTTCATCAGAGCATCTCACTTGGGCCAGGGTGAGCTGAGCCCTGGCGTGGCTGGAAGCTCCAACTGCCAAGAAAAAGTCTTCCCTGGGCCAAATGTGTTGGTGGTGTAAGACAAGCTTGGCTCCTTTGAAGTGTTTGGGCCAGAGCCAATTGACGCCCAGTTGGGTTTGGCCCATGGTTCATGTTTAGCAACAAAATTTTCAAAAACAAACATTGGGGAGGGAACTAATGGGTATTTTTTCCCTCCGAGGCATTAAATTTACTAGCATTAAAGGAAGCATTCCTCTCCTTTTCCTTTCCTTTCCTTTTCCTTTCCTTTCCTTTCCTTTCCTTTCCTTTCCTTTCCTTTCCTTTCCTTTCCTTTCCTTTCCTTTCCTTTCCTTTCCTTTCCTTTCCTTTCCTTTCCTTTCCTTTCCTTTCCTTTCCTTTCCTTTCCTTTCCTTTCCTTTCCTTTCCTTTCCTTTCCTTTCCTTTCCTTTCCTTTCCTTTCCTTTCCTTTCCTTTCCTTTCCTTTCCTTTCCTTTCCTTTCCTTTCCTTTCCTTTCCTTTCCTTTCCTTTCCTTTCCTTTCCTTTCCTTTCCTTTCCTTTCCTTTCCTTTCCTTTCCTTTCCTTTCCTTTCCTTTCCTTTCCTCCTCTCTCTTCTCTTCTCTTCTCTTCTCTTCTCTTCTCTTCTCTTCTCTTCTCTTCTCTTCTCTTCTCTTCTCTTCTCTTCTCTTCTCTTCTCTCTTCTCCTCTCTTCCTTTTCCTTCTTTCTTTCACATCCTCAAGCCCATGAAATGATCCTCCAGACCCAGTTCCTCATTCTTCCAGGATTTCAACACTCAATTCCCCAAAGCTTCCCCTGTCCCCAGCCTATCTCAGTGGGAATTAGGTGGTTGGTCCTTGGACATCTCAGCAACTGGACCACACCAGAGGTCACTGCCCATCCTCAGGCCTTGGCTGGGATTCGATGGGATTAATGCCCACTGAGTTGGAAGATCTCACCCAAACCTAGGGTTTAATTGTAGAGAATAGATTATAAGCCCCAAAATGTCCAGGGCAGGCATGGCCTCACGCACACTCCTGCTACTTGAATCACAGTGCTTGGCTCTGGGGAGTGGACCTTTACTCAGCATTTGCAACCCTGTGATTCACGGCGGCTGGTGGCTGCTCATACCCACGCGCAGCAAATCCACCTCGAAACAACCTCTGCCAGGATGAGCCAGACTCACCTTTCTGTTTGAAAAGAAATTTTCTTTTGAAGTCTCCATCTGGTGAGCTAAAAATAAGACAGAAAGATGAGAGGAAAGGAGAAGATGTGGTGAAAGCCAGTGGTGGCTTTGGGTTCAGATGTGTGGGCACAAGGCATTTACATGCTTGGCTTCAGCATCTAAAAGCATCAGACCTACTTTTTCTAGGGATGTGCACCCAAAGCGTCACCAGCCAGGACAACTTTATACTCCTAAGATGTCTTGGGACTTGAGCAAAACTCATTGTCACCAATGAAGCTATCCTATCCAGGGAATCATGATTTCATCCGGGGATTTTGGAGCTTGGGTGGTGAAGTGTTGTTCTGTGTGCTTCGTCCCAGCAGAATGTGCATCACTTGATGTCATTGTGGTGGAAGAAGATGATCAGAGTCTGCTGAGGGGATGGCAGAGAAAACTCACCCCTTTATCCACCTGGAGAGGCAGGAGCCACCTGGCCAGTCCACATGAACCAGTTCTGCAGCACTTCAAACCAGCTGCAGCAACTGATGGCACCAGTCCAGCCAAGCAGAGGGTGTCTGGGATCTGGGACACCCTCAGCTTCATGATTTCTGAAGATACAGAAGAGATTTGAGCTGTTGCACATTCAGCTCAGGGCAAAGACTTGCTGGGGGCTGTGAAGTTGGGTGTAATGAACCCCTCTTTGATGATCAGCTCCTCTTTGGTCCCATGCCTGCACAGCACCTTGCACAATGAGTCCCGATTGCAACTGGAGGTCTCAGCTCTCTCCTACAAGGGTTGCTGCTGCAATGTTTTATTCACACTCAAGATATTTTTCCCTCTCCAAGGGCTGCAGAAGGGCAGTAAATGGGATTTCTGGAAACTCAACACCTTTGGAGAGGCAAAGCCAGTTCATCACGCTGCGATGAAACTCAGATCAGGGAGTTTTCTGTTTGTGTGTTGATGACACCACCCTTTAACTCCATGACTAAGCTCTGGGGATGAGCCATACCCACTCGCACCTTCTTTCTTCCTGCCAAAGCACTGCAGACACCGGAGATGAGGATCATTCCAAAGGGCACTACCATATCCATTGCATTTCATAAACCCAGAGGTGATCCATTGACCTCTCTGTTTGCTCAGCTCCCTCTTCAAGAAGGTCCTCTGCTCTGCAAAATCTTCCCCCAGATCCATCTCTTTCCACATCTGGGACAGCCTGAGCTGCATTTGCTGGGGAAGAAGGTGAAGGGATGGTTTATCCATGGGATGTTTTGCTCTTCTTGCTTTCCCCTACAAATTGCAAATCCAAGGAGTGACAAAGGTGTGTATCAACAGGAGATGACCATGTCTAGTGAGCTGGACACATTTCCTAGTATTGTTCCACCTTTTCACCCAAATCTATGTTGACTCCCATATCTTTATTTCAGCACATTCTCACCCTACAACATCTGTATTGGGTTTGCGTGGCAAGGTGACCAGACTTGACATGGTTATACCTAGTAAGATGTTTGCTTCCTGGGCTGAAAGCAGCCACAGCTTCTGAAGAGCTTTGATTTTTCAGCTCCACCTTCTCCATCCATCTCTGGAAAGTGTTGGGAGCCCTTAATCATCTTACTTCACCTTATTTGCAGCATAGTCATTCCTGGCTCTGCCATCAGCTCGCTGGTGGCCTCAGTCACATCATTGCCCTTCCTGGGCCTCCAGTTTCCTATTCTATAAGATGGAGATAACAGTTGTGATTTCCCTGGCGAAACATTTGGACAACTCCAGCTGAAGAGATTTCTAACAACCGGTGTGCACCAAGGATGGTTTTATCACCGTCTGACAGGTGGATTTGGGATTGCTGGGGATTACATGGCTCTCAAGCATTTACTGAGTTGTTTTTAATCTTGTAAAAGCAAACCAAACCCGTGAACGAGGAGAGGACTCTTCACCTCAAGGCTCACTTCCACCACAGCCAAGTCGTTGTTATCCTGAAGTTACTGTCAATGAGATGGGATGGGACCCAACCAGCTGCTTGGTTCTCTTGGCTCAAGGAGAAAGCCTTCCCGATGGAGATTTGTCTGAGCTGCTCTTCCAGCACTTGAGATTCAATATTCCCTGTGAGCAATAGATTTTAACGCCTCCCTTTTTGTACCAGCCGGGGCCATATTTCATCACTCATCCCCAGAGATTCTGCATGAGAAAAATTTATAAGCTTGGAGGATCGGACTTCAGGATGAGCTAATGGAGGCCAGAGGTGCCTCTTCTGGGAAATGTTTTGGTGGTCTGATAAGAGCTGGAAAATATACCTGTTTTCTTCACTTACATCCATTTATCAAATAAAAGACACCAGCAGATTTTGGCAGCTCCTATCAACCTGGGCAAGATCAGCGTGGACACGAACGGGCAACGTCAGGTACCCTGGAGAAATTGTATCTGAAATGGAAATAACTTTCCTCTGCATCTGTAACTCTTTCCATTGGGAAAGAGGAGGAGAGGTGGGATCTAACCCTCCCCAACCTCATGCTTTGGAGTCAACGGCATTGGTTGAGGGCAGATTAAATATGGGATAAATCGCAGAAATAGGTGCCCAGCTGACCTCCACCCAGGTCTGCCGACTCCAGGAGGGATTAGCAGAGCAGGAGACACACGGCATGAACGCAGCTTTGCCGCTTCCCCAGGCTGGGCTGGTTCAACCAGGATCAGCTTGACATGGAGCCAAGATGGGCCTTGATGTGCACCAGCACCGGGATATGGTGTGAGGGATGGGGTAAGTGCAGTGCCCATGGTGACACCTTGCCTAAGTGATGCTTCAAAGTTTTGAGCAGCAGTGATGTTGGGCATTGACGTTTCTGTCCAAAAACCTTGTCCTCGCTGAAGTTATTTGCATTTTGGAAGGCTCTCAGCACTCACAGCTGCTTCAGGCATGGCCTTTGGGCAGCACCTGGAGCAGAGGTGAGCCCTCAAGGGTGCAACACACCTTTAAACAGATCCCTTAGTGAACATGATGGGACTGGGCAGGCTCTGCTCAACCTGAGTTCACCCCATATATCCCATAATGCTTCACAGTGACCTCACAGGGCCAAGAAACCATCTGTGATCCTTCCTGGAGAGGTCAAGCACTGGGTACAGGAGGTGGTTTAACTATAGACATCCTCTGGTGGTCATCAAGCCTAATCCCATGTAAGGTCCATCAGAAACAGGCTGCAAGTTCTCTCATTGACTCCAAGACCCAGACTCATCCTGCAAAACTACAGATGCTTTTGGTCCTTCCACAGGGGACTTGAGAGAGCTGAACATTGGGTCATACCTCCTTTCTGCTTTGGCAGATGCTTTGGCTCTTCCATTCCTGCCAACTCTGGCCAAGAGTCCCTGTTCTTTCCCTAATCGCCATGTAAATCCTCATCTCCAGCTTGGGGAAGCTGCACATATTAAGGGCTCATCACCCAAGACTTAAATCCCCAGCAAGTTTTGGAGGCTCACCCCATCCCTCCACCTCAGATGTTGTAACTGTGCAGAAATGCTCGTAACACCACGCAAAGAAAGTTTGAAGGAGAAACCAACAATTATTGTTCAGCAAAATAACTCAATTTGGGGAAAGCCGGGAACCAGCGCGTTCGCTTTCCTCCTGTCATTCCTCCCCTGAACTGATTTGTTTTAAAATAAATTACCGGCCGTCCTGTAAAACACTTTACTGGCAGCTTTTAAAAATGGTCTCTCCCTGCAGCTCCTCGTGCCGCGTTATCCAGCAGAAAGTCGTGTTCCGTAGACAGCAGCCACCAACCGCTTTGATTTGTGTGGACTCGAAGATGATTGATAACGCTGGGCCATGGGATGGATGGTGATTTATGAGCTGGGGGTGAGCTGGTGGCTCACTCCTCATAGCCCAGGCTCCAGCATGAGCATCACATCATCATCCTGCTACTGGTCCCACTGGGAGAGGATTACTGGGAAGGGAGGATAGAGGGTGTACCCCATTCCTGGCCATGGGATGCTCAATGGGGTCATGGAACACCAGGGTTTCCTACGCCATTCTCAGGGATGGTTGCGCTGAAGATGAGTTGAGGTTGGGTGAAAGCTCCCTAGGAAGAGTGGTCAGACATTGGAACAGGCTGCCCCAGGAAGCAGTGGAGTCACCATCCCTGGAGGTGTTCAAGAAACCTGTAGATGTAGCACTCAGGGGTGTGGTTTAGTGGGCATGATGGGGACGAGTTGACAGTTGGACCGGATGATCTTAGAGGTCTTTTCCAACTTTAATGATTCTGTGATTTTGTGGTTTTTTGGGTCCTATTTGAGCCAGCAGCTATTCCTGAGTCCTGGGATGGAGCAAACATGGTTGCCAGTAGTTCATATCTCACCTTTTTGAGCAGAATCTCACTAATTCTAAAGCACGACCTGAAAAATGGATTTTCTATTCACCAGAAGGATGCGGGCACCGGGTGAAGTTTCTGCTGGGCTTTGGACAGCATTAATGTCTCTCTTTGGCAGGGAGGCTCCAAAGGTTATGCTGGTGTAGAACTCACCCAGACCTTCCTGAGATAGAAATACCGTCCCTCACCTTCACCCGGTTACATCAACACCGTAGGAATTTAATTACCTTTGAGACCTTTAGCTCAGTGTTGATATTATTATGGCCAACAGGTCTCAAAGACATAGAGAGGGGGAAATTTATACACCAGCTCACTCGGACACACGCGGAGAACAAGTGATAATTTCTTTAGGGGAGCAGTTGAGACTCATCCACAGGCTCAGCAGGGATTTTTATGGGCAGATCCAGGCAAAACAGGGATATGCAGTTGGAAGAGAAACTCCACATCTAGGAAGGATAACTCAGCACCACTTACATTTAAGTTAAGACTTAAATCCAACTGGGTCGCACCCTCTCCCACTGCCATCCCCAGAGCTGGTGGGGGGTGGGTGGGGGGGGTTGCGTAAGCCCCTGAGGAATACAATGACGTGGCAGGATTTTCCTTATTTTT
>NW_010295641.1:0-5086 GCF_000700745.2 Antrostomus carolinensis
CCTGGGGAACACCACTAGTGACCGGCCGCCATGAGCTGCAGTGAGGCTCAGGAGTGAGACTATGTGGCAATCTGTGAACCAGCAGTGCCATACTGAGATGCTCTGCTTGCTCAATATAGAACCACGTAAGATATTTTGTATTTGTGAAATTGTTTTGTGCAATAATAGCACCAGTACTTCCTTCAGCAACTCTTTACAAACTTCCCAAAACTTGCCTCCTGCCAGCAGCATTTGTTTTTACTTTCTTTCTGTTCATCCAAACATGGATGAACAGTTTGGGAATTGGAGGAGCACTAGGCTTATGTTTTGGTGAAATTATGAGCTTTGTATTTTGAAGTCAGGAGAGGATTATGTGGATTTTTCCATTTCTTCCCAGTGTAATTCAATTGGTATTATATATTTCCCTTAAAGTCTGGATATCTTTGATTTATGTAATAGTTCCTTTTCATTCAATGGATATGTTACTTCTGACTCCTCTAAAATTCAGATAACTTGTCTCTGTCCAAAATAAATTGATTCTGAACATGACATTGTTTCTTTTTTTTATCTGTAGAATTTGAAAGAAATAATTGCCTTGGCTTTCAGCAACAATCTGTCTCCTTTTAAATGTTCAAACACTTTCAGATCTCACTTCACTGAAAGACAAAAGCCTGATACAGAATAAATCTACTACTAGAAACAGATAGCTTAACTTTTCTGGGTGGAAGTTAGGATGAAAGCCACAAAGCAGCAAAAAATTCCAGTAAATCTTCAGTTTCATCAGTCTTTATTTTCACTTTTAATGAAGGTCTTTGTTCTCTTTCAATAACTACAAAGAAAATTTGAAAGAAAAAAATCATTACAGTTTTTTCCATACGATTTGAGTTCTTTGTGTTTTTGTTTTTTTTTTTTTTTTTTCACATGAACCTACCAAAATGAGGATAAAATATCTGACAGAACATAAAATCTTTGAAAGCACTGGGAATTCAGGTGTTACTTGTGTGGGTTTTGCAGTGTGTGAAGATCTATAATATTTTTTAACTTTGACAGATTTAATTTGTAATCTTCTTTACAAATTAAAAGTACTTTTCAGGAGTGTGTGTGCATACCTGTATGCACATAGATGTTAATATATATCTACACACACATGCAATATTTTTTAAACAACTTGTTGTGTAAAGTTAAAGGATGTTAGCAGAGTCAATGAGATCTTGCAACATATTCATTAAATTGGAGATTATGTCTCTTTCATTTAATAACATCCTCAGAAATCCTCTGGATGCTCTTGGGAACTCCTTCAAAAATAATGTGGAAGGAAGGTAAGCTAAATTTTGTCTTTGCCCTCAGTACTGTTAAGACATTTTATCAAATAATACGTAAATGCAAGATGCATAAGCAGTCCAATAAGCAGGTAGAAGATGACAGGAATCCCCTCACCAAGGGAATGCCTTTAATGAATGAGTTACACAGTGAGGTTTCATGTTTCTTATTTCTGTTTTTGTCCCATTAAATCCTGTATCCACTCCTGTGGGTAGTTCAATGACTGATTTAGTGGCACCATTCTAGAGAGTTTGATAGTACAATGGTTAAAATATCTTCCTGGGAAATGTGAACTATGGATTTAAATCTCCTTAAGCTGCAGGGAGCAAGGACAAGAACACTAACAATAAACTGCTTTCCATAAAGCACTGCTGTTCCTTTGAATTGAACTCAAGATTGCCTCAGAGTACAAAGCATAGGCTGAAATGAGGTGGACTGTGGTTTCAGTGGAACAAACTAGAATTTAACAGCTGCCTTGCCACTGAAAGCATCTAAACTGATTTCAACTCGATCTCATTTCTCCAGCCAGATATTGTATCTTAGACTACCCAGGGTTAAAATTCCTAAATCTGATATATATCTGGTACACAAATTATATACAGTATTAAAGGCATGAGACTTTTTTTTTTTTCCTTTCTTTCTTTATAAGGACATAGATGTTTTTCATCACTTCTGCCTTTGGAATGCCTATAGAAAGATGCACTTCCAGCAGCTACCTACCAAAATGGGTCATTTCTGCAATCCTCATCCAGATAAAATTCCAAATAAAGCTTATGGGGCGTTCAGCTAAGTGAAAAATAAGGCAATCTTTCATCATGACTTATTTTTTCATTACAGCTGTGTCACTGTATTTATATGATCCTCTAGTGCTTAAATTTCTGCAGTAACCCCTGTGGAAAAGGAGCATGTCAAAATGATAAACAAGTGTAACTGTCATTCTGTTTTTACGAGAAACAGATTTTAGTTTGCTTCAGCTGTTCATGTATTTTAATAAATAATGTATTTGGCTTTTTCTATGTTCAGTTTAGATTTTCAGCTGTTCACAGAATCTAAACCATTACATTATGATACAGATATCTAATATGCCTGCTTCAATTAAATTCTGTAGGTAAATCAATATAATACAGCATTCATAATTATTGTCTTATTTGATTAATTAATGTATTTCATCATTGAATAAATCAATCTTTTCTTATTTTTTCAATATAAAATATTAAGAATTTGAGGGTTTTGGGTCTTTAGAATGAAAAGTGGTTTTCATTTCTAATCTAGTTAATGGATTTTTTAATAGTTCAATTTCTCAATTGCTTTTCATGACTTTTACCAAAATTTGTTTCAAGTGAACATCTCTGGGTACTTGAAGGATGAAAATCATGTATGCAAATACATAAAGTAAATACATTTTGACATATTTTTTATATGCAAATTATAGTTAATGCTTTTTTGTTTCAAAAGAATTTGTATTTCACCTTAGAACACTAAATATGTTTAAATGAAGGTACTGTCCTTTAAAATAATATGTTAATTCCCAACAGAGTTATCTGTGTAATAAAAAAAACTACTTAATACAAATAAAACTGTCACCATCTGTCTCTAAATAGATCTATGCTTTTATGAGTTGTTTTGTCACTCTGTATTGCTATGAAAAGCAGTGTATTATAACACTTGAAGAGATTTGATAGTAACAGTTCCTTTCACTTTGCAGCAAATATAATGATGTAAATATCTGCAACTATGTTAATTAACCCTGACTTATTTCATTGTCATTGCAGGTGAAGGGGTACTTTTAGAAAGGTTTGCATGTGTTTGCTAATCCTGTTGCTCTTCACTAGCTATAAAAGTAGTATACACAAATAGCTTGGACACTTCGCTTGAAGAAGACTGAAAGGGGATCTTATCAATGCCTACAACTATCTGAAATGTGGGGGCCGAATGGATGAGGCCAGGCTCTTTTCAGTGGTGCCCAGTGACAGGATAAGTGGCAATGGGCAAAAACTGGAACACCGAAAGTTCCATACAGACTTAAGGAAAAAACTTCTTTACTGTGAGGGTGACAGAGCACTGGAATAAGGTGCCCAGAGAGGTTGTGGAGTCTCCTTCTCTGGAGATGTTCAAAACCTGCCTAGACGCTTTCCTGTGCAACCTGCTGTAGGAAACCTGCTTTGGCAGCGGGGTTGGACTAGATGATCTCCTGAGGTCTCTTTCAACCCCTACCATTCTATGATTCTGTGATTCTGTGGATTTAGATGTCTACAATAGAAAACAGAGGAATTTTACATTTTTTATTTAGAAATGCATTTACAGTTCAGACTCTGTATTTAAGCAGGGGAAATTGTAGATACAGAGAGAAAAAAATATTATGCCTGTTGCTAATCATTTGAAATTGCTTGGAAAACTCCATTAGTGATTCTAAATAAACTAATACTTGCCACTATCTCCTAATGTCAGTTCACCATGACTCCAGCTGTGTTGGAAGGTTCTATGATTAGTTTACCAACAGTCAAGTCTATAATTTGGGGTGGTAAAAGGAAGAGGAAGCTACTAGAAAACTTCTCAATGTGACTTTGTTAGCAGGCAGTGAAGTGCTGATATATATTTATTGTTTTTTTGCATAGCCATAGGGTAAGGCTGAGTTTAGTTCCCTGCTAAAACTTATTTTTAGTATTTTAAAAGACTACATATTTTAGAGTTTCAATAGTCACCTGACAATTTGGGAGGTGGCTGATGAACACAAATAAAGCTGAGAGCTTTATTTTCCAGTGACAAATGAGCACAGTAAAAACTCTGAACACAATACTGGTAGATTAAGATGACCTGAAAAAAAGTTACTCAAAATATATTATTCTTGGATGACCTCACTATAACTATCTGAAAAGCCAAACAGAAGATGGTCACTGATGTTAACTCATGACAGGATGTGGCAGATCTTAAAATGCAAGGTCAGTAGATCTGGAGCTCAAATATGTGAATAATTTAGTTTGATTTAATATTTAAATGCTAGATTGTGACCCCATATCATAGATAATAGCAACAGTTAATGATTTATGACTGTATAAAAGAACTGAATATTTACATAATCAAGATAGTTGAAGGACTCTTCCCAATACAAATGCATGTATTTTTTTGTGATAGCTTGTATTGGTTCTGGCTGGGATGGAGTTAACTTTCTTCATAGCAGCCAGTAGGGTGTTGTGCTTTGTGGCTAAAACAATGTTGGTGACTCAACAATACTTTGTCTATTGCTGAACAGTGGTTGCACAGCATCAATACTTTCTTTCCAAACCTCTGCCTCCCTCAAAAACCTGTAGGCTGGGAGTGGGCAAGAGACTGGGAGGGGATATCCCTGCAACAGTGGCATGTCCCACCTCAGAGGCAGGAGGAGAGTGACTAAAGTTCTGTAAATCCTCTCAGGCTAAATTAAGGTGAAAGGACACCAAATTAACAGTTAAACACTATTTCTAATGAAAATAACTTGAACTTGGAAAATCTAAAAACATTAGCAATGCGGGTTCTTATTGGAAAAATCTATAAGAAGAGGGAAAAGAAGAGAAAAAAAGAGGTTACAAAGGAAAGGGATAAGGAAAGATATCACCACTGATGGATCTTACAATGATCCCAAGATGGACAGGGTAGTCCTCTGGAGGTGGGCATGCACACAATTAAAACAAGTCAATCTCCAGTGGTAGGCATGCACGTGGGTGCCAGTTTGTATCTTTATACAGTTCAGTCCTCGCCCCTTGAGTAAGGACTAATGTAGCTCTTTGTGGTGGTTTGGGTGGATTCACCC
>NW_010295642.1:0-1435 GCF_000700745.2 Antrostomus carolinensis
AGCCAAGGGCTGGGCTACAGCCGGTCCCCCCTCAGAAGAGCACCCAAAGGGACAGCTCTGGTCACCACAAGGGTACTGGTGGGACACAAAGCTGGTGACGGAGGAGGACAGCAGGGCAGAGCACCCTCCTTAGGGGAGAACAGGATCCAGCCTCCCTGCGTGGGACCCCTGCAAGGACATGATGCCAGGACACAGCGCTGAGGAAGGCACTTACCGATCCACGCTGATAGCACAGAGGTTGAAGATGGAGGCCGTGCAGAGCATCACATCCATGGTCATCAGGGCATCGCACAGCACCGGGCTGAGGGACCACACGCCTCCCTGGAACTGAAAAGATGGCCGGGGTCAGCAGGTGCCCTGTCCCACTGCCTCGAAAATAACACCAAACAGCTCGGTGCCCGGGCGCCTCAGCCACTCGCGCGTCCCTCCGAACGAGCAGCCTGACGTGGCGCAGCCCCGCCCGTGGCAGCGGCACCCGGGGGTTAGTCCCGCGCAGGAGCTCACACCTTGCTCAGAGCTTCGTGGTTCTGGCCTGGCTGGAGAATTGAGCCCACGGACCATCAGCGTGGCCGAGTCGCACTGGGCAGAATAATGGCCACAGGGCAGGTGACGGCCAGCAGGCTCCAAACCCTCAAACTCACCCCAAAATCTCCCCAGCAAGGCGGGGCTGAGCGCTCGCTGCTGCTCACTGAGGCAGCAGGAAGAGGCTCTTCAGCGAGTGCCGGAGCACGAAGCTCCTCTTCCATTTTCCATGGCCAAACTGCTCCAACGTTTGCAAACGATGTGAATAAAACCATCGATGTTTCTCCTGCAGCTCAGCCCCGGCTCTGGGAACGCCCCTGCCGAGGGCTCAGCCCCTCCTGCCCCCCGCGGGCACCAGCCTCGCCCCAGCACCCAGCGCTGCCCTGCGGAGCCCACAGCCGCTCTGTGTGACCCAGCCCCCAGGTAAGGTCAGAGCACCTGCGGGTCCTCCAGCCCCTTGCAGAGCCACGTGTATACAGAGGATGTACCTATAGCTGTTCTGCACAGGTATGTAGAACACACGTGTAGGACACATCGATTATAAGCTATATATTGCTGTAATAGAAGATGTCATGTAGTAAACATGTACAAATTGTGCATATAGGGGCTTTGCAGCACTTTTCTATAATATATATCAATGCAATATGTAACATTTTATACATGATATATACTTTATCCATTTATTTCTATATGATATATGCTATATATTTAATATATGCATATTTAGAAAATAGATGTAAAGTTATTATATGTATTATTAAAAATTAGACTGCGTAAAAAGAAATATAAATATAAAATGGCCCTGGGACTTTGAAAAATATAAAACACTATATATACTCTTACTATTATTAAAAAATATATATTATATATAATAAATACTACTATAATATATCTCACTACATGTAATCTATAT
>NW_010295643.1:0-230 GCF_000700745.2 Antrostomus carolinensis
GCGCTCAGGGATGGCCAGGGCATGGCCTGCACAGTCCTTGTTGGGGTGGCCTGCAGGGACAGTCACAGTGTCCACCCAGCCACCCTGATCCTTGTCCCCAGGGTGTTCTTCGACGCCTGCGACGGGCTGTTCACCAACTACAACTGGAAGGAGGAGAACCTGGAGCGCACACGCAGGCTGGCCGGGCCGCGCTACACCAACGTCTACGTTGGCATCGATGTCTTTGGCCG
>NW_010295644.1:0-1327 GCF_000700745.2 Antrostomus carolinensis
GCGGGCAGTGGGTGAGTGCAGGGCTGGGAGTCTGGGGGAACGCGGCGCAGGGGGGGCCCGGGGACACCTACCATGCAGGAGGAGGCACCGTCGGCCCCGGCGCACACCATCACGTCGCTGATGCGGAAGCCCCAGTACTGCTTGCACTGGGCGTTGGTGAGCAGGGGCAGGGCCACCTGCTGCAGCAGCGCCGGCGTCTTCGAGGCTGCGGGAGAGCGTCAGCGCCCGCACGGGGCACGGGTGTCCCGGGACAGGGACGGGGATTGAGATTGTGACCGAGATGGGGACAGAGATTGGGATGGGGATGAGGAGAAGGACGTGGTTTGAGATGGGGATGGAGATCAGGATGGAGTGGGGATTGGAGATTGAGGAAGCATGAGGATGGAGAATGAGTATGAGAATGCACTTGAGGACGAGGAGGAGGATGGGGTTTGTGGATGAAGGTGGAGTTAAGGTGGGTATGGGGATGGAGATGAGGATGGAGATGGAGGTTTGTGATGAGGATGTGGATGAGGAATGGGAATGATGATGGGGATGAGGAATGGGGACAGGAATGAGGAAGAGGACAAGGACGAAGTTTGAGATGGGGATGGGGATCAGGATGGGAATGGGGACTGGAGACTGGGGAAGTGATGAGGATGGGGAATGAGTATGAGAATGCACTTGAGGATGAGGAGGAGGTTGGGGTTTGTGGATGAAGGTGGAGTTAAGGTGGGTATGCGGATGGAGATGAAGATGTGGATGAAGGATTGTGATGAAGATGGGGATCAGGACAGGGATGAGGATGGGGACATGCGATACCTTTGGGATCAGTGAGCCCCCAGCCAGTGGTGACACAGGTCATGCACAGGTCATGCCCCCTGGGAAGTCATCAGTAGCCTGGGGCAGGCAGACAGGGGACACACGGGCTGACAGCCGCGCCGGGGTGGACAGTTTGATCAGGGTGATGTCGTTGCGGATGGTCAGCATGTTGAACTTGGGGTTCTTGAAGACCTGGAGCAGGAGGCACCGCTCCCAGTGCCTGCACCCCCAGCCAGGGTGCCAGGCACCCGGGGGTTCACAGAGACCAATAGGGACCACAGGGACTGATGGAGACCCCAGGGAATGGCCCTGTGGGTCCTGGGCTGACAGGGTGCCTGCAGTGCCATGGGGCACAGGGCAGCAGGGACACAGTGGGGACTCAGAGGGACCCCAGGGAGCAGAGCCCAAGTCCTGGGCTGAAAGGGACCTGGGCAGCAAACCCCAGCTTTGGGAGCAGATGGGTGGCAGGGACACCCCAGGGACACCAAGAGGGAGAAGCCCCCAACCCTGGGCTGGTGGGGACCCA
>NW_010295644.1:1346-1905 GCF_000700745.2 Antrostomus carolinensis
ATGGGGACACCCCAGGGACACCAACAGAGACCTGGGGGACCCTGGCGCAGATCAGATCCCAAATCCCCAGCTGAGGCGCACCCAGGGGGCAGGTGACAAGCCCAGGCACCCATGGGTGCCAGGGAGCAGGGGACAGACCCCAGCACTAAGGATGACAGGGCCACCAACAAGCCCATGTCCCACTGGGATTGCTGCTGCCCAGAGACCTTGGAGCTGCTCAGGGCCCAGCGGGGCAGCCCCCAGCCTGGGGACACTGGGGGAGCAGGGACACCCCACATCACATCACCTGCAAGGGTGAAGGGGACCCTGAGTTCCTGACACCCATTCCTAGAGATACCTGGGGACAGGGGACATCCCGGGGACCCAACCTGAGAGGTGAGGGGCAGCAGGAACACCCCAGGTGACACAAGCCCAAGAATGTGGGGCATCAGGGACACCCCATGGGTCCTGACCCTCACAACAAGGGAACCAGTGCCCCCCCTGGAGACCTGACCCCCAGGACAATGGGGACGCAAAACCGCTGGGCTCCCCATGGTGGCTGTGGGACCCCACAGGAACA
>NW_010295644.1:1978-2437 GCF_000700745.2 Antrostomus carolinensis
AGGGAGGGCCATTCCTGGGCGTAGGCACCCACCACCACGGTGTCAGTGGTCCTGGGCACAGGCAGGCACTGAGCACCGGGCACAGGAATAAGGGGTCCCTGGGGACCCTGTGCCTGTGCCCAGCCCCAAGTGGGTGGGTGGCAGAGCTGGTTCCTACCTGACGCTGCAGTGGGCAGCAGTGACCACCCAGTTCTCGCTGATCAGTGACCCGCCGAAGAAGTGGAAGCCGTTGTTGCGCTGACGGGGAGAGCTGCCATCAGCACCCAGCACCACCAGCACTGCTGCCAGGGTGCTCTGTGCCCGGCCCCTGCCCCAGCACCCACCCCAGCACCCTTCTTGTCCCCCAGCCCCACCATGGGCACTCACCTGGAGGGAGACCTGCCATGGCCAGGACCCCGGCACCGCCGGCTCCCCGTTGACAATGCGGTTGTAGCCGTGGATGACGGGGGCAATGGCGGG
>NW_010295644.1:2526-2842 GCF_000700745.2 Antrostomus carolinensis
CACACTGCGGCCCCACTGCCCCCCCCTGAGCCCGAGCCCACCCCACCGAGCCCTGCAGCCTCACGCACTATCCAGGGAGAGGGTGGCCCGGGCAGAGCCCGCCAGTGCCAGGCAACTCAGCACCCACAGCAGAGCCATCGTGACTTGTGGGGACAGACCCTGCCTGGGGCTCGGCACTTCTTATACCCACTGCTGGCCTTGCTGCTGCAGCCTTGGGAGATAGCATGGCACCAGGACAAGGCCTGGGAGCGTGGCACCTGGAGCTGGTGGCCTTGGCCAGGGCTGTGGGACGGTGCTGGTGGGGTCCAAGTGTTGG
>NW_010295644.1:2921-3180 GCF_000700745.2 Antrostomus carolinensis
AGCTCATGGGGTGTTTGAGGTTGGAAAGTACCAAGGAACCTTGGAGCTCACCTGTTACAACCCCAGCAGGGCCACCAGGGACCATGCCCAGGTGGCTTCTGAGTGTCTCCATGGGACTCCACAGCTGCCCTGGGCAACCTGTACCAAAGCTTGGACACACTGCAGTGAAAATGTGTCTCCTGATAGACAGCGCCTGGACCCTGGTGGGCATCGTCTCCTGGGGCAGCAGCAACTGCGACCCCAACACGCCCGGCGTCTA
>NW_010295645.1:0-2448 GCF_000700745.2 Antrostomus carolinensis
TTGACCCCACCAACCCCATTGACCCCACCAACTCCAGTGACACCATCAACCCCATCCACCCTATTGACCCCATGACCTTCACCAACCTGTTGACCTCATCAACCCCATTGGCCCCACCAACCCTGTTGACCCCATCAACCCTACCAACCCCGTTGACCCTTCAACCCCATTGACCCCACCAACCCTGTTGACCCCATTGACTCCATGACCCCACTTGACCCCGGCAGGGCCTGGTGGAGGCGGTGGCAGCTGAGCGGCTGCTGCGGGATGGTCCCAACGAGCTCCGTCCTCCTCGGGGGACCCCTGAATGCGTCAAGTTTGGGCGACAGTTGGCCGGGGGCCTCCAGTGCCTGATGTGGGTGGCGGCGGCCATTTGCCTCATCGCCTACGGTGTCCAGGAGGGAGAGGGTGACCGTGGCAGCTCCGACAACGTACGTTGGACACCTGAGTCTATCTTGGAGGGGACATCTGGGTTCATCTAGAAGGGACATGCATAAATCCATGGGTTGAGGAACATCTGGGTTCATTGGGGAGAAGATCTGGGATGAAGAACATCTGGGTTCATCTAGGAGAACATCTGGGTCTACCTGGGGTGGACCACATCATCCTGTTGACCCCATTGACTCCACCAACCCCATTGACCCTAGTCAACGCCATGACCTCTCCCAACCCTGTTGACCCCACCAACCCCATCCATTGACCCCAATCAACTCCATGACACCCACCAACCTGTTGACCTCATCATCTGGGTCCATCTAGAAGAATGCATGGGTTGCTGCATGGGGGAAAGCCTGAGTCCATCAGGAGAACATCTGGGTCCATCTAAGGGGGACATTTGTGTCCCTGGGTTGGAGAACACTTAGGTCCATGCAGGGTCAGGACACTTAGGTCCATCTGGATGGGACACTTGGGTGTGACCCACTATTAGGTCCATCTGGAGAACATCTGGGTTCATCTTGGGGGGGGCACCTGGAAACCAAGAACCCTTAAGAGGGGGCAAAGTGGGGGGGGGTTCTTGAGCAGGAACTAGATGCCTAGGACCTTCTGGAGGTCTAGGTCCTCTTGGATGAGGGGTTCTGGGACACCTTGGTCCCCACCCCACGGGGCCTGATCCTGTCCCCACCACCTTTAGCTGTATCTCGCCATCGCCCTCATCGCCGTCGTCGTGGTCACCGGTTGCTTTGGTTACTACCAAGAGTTCAAGAGCACCAACATCATCGCCAGCTTTAAGAACCTCGTTCCTCAGGTGAGACCACCCAGATATCTGGGTCATCTCCCTACCTGGACATCTGGGTCTCCACCCAAACATCTCTGGGTTCTTCTGTCACCTTCAGCAAGCCACGGTGATCCGGGAAGGGGACAAACTACAGATCAACGCCAACGAGTTGGTGGTCGGTGACCTGGTGGAGATCAAAGGTGGAGATCGAGTTCCTGCAGACATCCGGATCATCTCAGCTCAAGGTTGCAAGGTTGGCCAAGATTCTTGGGTCCTTTTGGAAAGGTGACACCACACACCTGGGGTCAACTATGTCTTCTCATCATCATCTCCAGGTGGACAACTCATCGTTGACGGGAGAGTCGGAGCCTCAAACGCGCTCACCTGAGTGCACCCATGATTCACCCTTGGAGACCCGCAACATCGCCTTCTTCTCCACCATGTGCCTTGAAGGTACGTCCCACCTGGACGTCTGGGTCCCACCTGGATGTCTGGGTCCCACCTGGACACCTAGAGCACTTTGTTGAGTCTAGGTCCCCCTTGGACGTCTGGGTCACACCTGGACATCTGGGTCTCACCTGGATGTGTGGGTCTCACTTGGATGTCTGGGTCCCACCTCTGGGTCCCCCCTGGACACCTTGGTCCCACCTGGATGTCTGGGTCCCACCTGGACATCTGGGTCCCACTTGGATGTCTGGGTCCCACCTGGACACCTTGGTCCCATCTAGATGTCTGGGTTCCACCTGGATGTCTGGGTCCCACCTGGGCATCTGGGTCCCATCTGGATGTCTGGGTCCCACCTGGACATCTAGGTCCCACCTGGACGCCTTGGTTCCATCTGGATGTCTGGGTCCCATCTGGATGTCTGGGTCCCACCTGGACACCTTGATCTCCTAACCCACTTGGGTCCTACAGGGACAGCCATGGGGTTGGTGATCAACACGGGTGACCGGACCATCATTGGACGCATCGCCAGCTTGGCCTCAGGTGTGGAGAACGAGAAGACACCCATCGCCATCGAGATAGAGCACTTTGTTGACATCATCGCCGGCCTCGCCATCTTCTTCGGGGCCACCTTCTTCGTGGTGGCCATGGTCATTGGCTACCCCTTTCTCCGTGCCATGGTCTTCTTCATGGCCATCGTCGTGGCCTACGTCCCTGAGGGGCTGCTGGCCACTGTCACGGTATGGTTTGGGGCATCATGAGGGTTGGACCTCTAGGGCTGCAGGTCC
>NW_010295646.1:0-4122 GCF_000700745.2 Antrostomus carolinensis
TAATAATAATAATAATAATAATAATTTTCTGAATATAATCCAAACATACAATTAGCAGCAATGAGCATTTGAAAAGAGCAGAAGCAGAGGCAAGCATTGTTAGAAAAACAAGTAACAAATTAGAAACCTGGAGAATCATTGCTGATATTACAACAAGCTGCCTCTCTAAAACCTATTATAAATAAACAGATTCCCAGTAGTTACTGGGGAATTGGCAGTTGAGTACAAGAAAAGGGAAGGCAGAGAAAGAAAGAGGAGATATTCTTGAAAACATTGAAATTGCAAAGCTGTTTGCTTCCGTTAGGTTAAATGCTACAATTTAAGTACTCTGTATGTCAGCCCAGGAAGCTGCACTGACAGTAGTCTCAAAAAAGGGGTTCTTTTTTCTCCCTCTAAGTCAGTAATAGCTAACAATCAGTCTCAAAAACAATAAATCCCCCTGTTCGTGAGCCAGTGGTTCGCAGAAATGTGCAGTTCTGTATTGGCTTCCACAAGGTGGCCTCTTCGAGTAACTTTACCCAGCAGTGATACCTCTGCACAAGCTGTTTGTCTTGTAGGCGCAGCCTTATTTCTGTTTTTCCCCATATACCCTTTCCCTCCCCTAAAGGACTGGTCAGCACATGAGAAAGACATTAAGATCATGAAAAGAAAGTGTCCTTCTAAAAACTGTGATGGCATACCCTACAGATCAAACCCATGGAAGCCAATCCCAAGATCCTCTGAAAATGCTCAGACCCTAGTGGTGGTAATAATAGTAGTAGTAGTAGTAATAATAATAATAATAATAATAAAATAATAATAGCCTGGACCTTCAGGTTAGAGCTCACCTTGATCTGTTACTTTCTCTTAACATCTGCAAAGTCCCATGCTATCCAGACTGATTCTCTAGAATTGTCACATGCCAAGTATCTGCCATAAGGCCAGTTGATTTCTACTGTAAACAAATACATCTAGAAAAGCATAGAAGCACTTCTGATTTGTGGTAGCAAATATTTCCCTAAGATATTAATGCTGAAAAGACAAGATGCTTCCCTTGTCTCAACTAGCAGTAAAAGCAACCAATGATCATATTAATCAATTGAGGTTCTATATTTACAGTAAAGCTTTAATCAGATAATTCTGGTATAAATTCAGTGAAAGTGAGTTGGCAGAGCTCTTTTCACATACCATGGAGAAGCCTTCACAACAAATAGTCTCTTGCACTTTTTTTTTTGCCTTTTTTTTTTAAACTTCTTTAATCTTAAGTGAAGCCAGCGTGGCCTTATCAAAGCTGAAAAGCTGAAGTCAAGTGTCAGGCATTAACACAAATGTCAAGTGACTGCAAACTTCTGGATGAAGAGATATTTCAGTGATTGCAATGATGGCCTCAGATTCAGAAAGCCTGGTTAAATTTCATCTCTGGTGCACAGTTCCTGAGTGACCTTGAACAAGCTCTGAACTTCAGGTTCCCAGCACTTACAAAAGGACCGATTTTTCTTTACTCCTCCTCTTTACCATCTCATCTGTCTGGCCTACTTGCTTCTTCAGCACAGAAAGTGAGGCTTATTGTGTGTTTATAGTGTCACACACAGTGTGGTTCTTTCTGTGGAGATATTCAGTTTGACTATGATGGAATAAATGAAGCAAAGAGATGACCTATACAAAGAAAAGGTCCAAGTTTTTTTACCTAAAAGTAACAGTTCATGGAACAAGGTCACAAGTAGCTTTCAAGTTCAGGGATGTAAAAATTGTCCCATCTTTGCTCTCTGCTAGAAAGAAGCCTCAAATTCTTTTATCGGCAATATGCAAGTTTTACAAGGAAAAGATAGATACTATGACCTGCCCATTCAAAGAGAAAATCCTGTCCTTAAAAGCTGGAATCTTCACACTTCTATTTGTGGAGTTTCCACAATGAACTTCAAAAATGGTCGATACCAGTTTAAAATAGAGGGCTCTTTGTGCAAAGCTGGATGTTTGAGTCAAGGCACAAAATATCTTCCAGACAAAAACATGTTCTGCTGGAATAAACAAACACAGATCAGAGAAAAGACAAACTTAGAAAAACCCCTCTGGGTTTCAGCAGATTGCAGCTTACAAGTGACAGTGTACTTTCTCCCTCATGCAGTCTCCTTTTGGCCGTGAACTGTTGTTTTCTTCTTTTAAACTCGGTCCTCAAAGCCTGTATATCTACCAGGGTACTTTTATATATGAACACTAAGGACTCCTTGTGAACTAGCTTTCTGTGGCTAAATTAATCCCTGGCATTCATGGATGAATTTGGAGGCACCAGTTTTCCCTCTAGGCAGCTGTTGTGTGGCAGTTCAGAAGGGGGACAGCAGCTGGTAATAGATTATAAATTGGGGTGCCATAGCTGCAGTGAGTCTGAAGAACTGCCTAAATACACAAAATATTGCCCTGACCTTTATGGAGTGAGAAGAAAAGGCAGAATGCAGAGATATGAGCTATTGTGCAGGGCTAGACAAGTCTAGAAATGTGATTCTACATTTTTCAGGTAGAAAAAACTACATCATATGCTATCAGCATGTACAAGGACAGCAGAAATAAGACAGAAGACATGGGGACAAAGCAGAGGGCATGTTATCTCCTGGTAAGACTTCGGAAAAAAAAAAAAAAGACTTGTTTAAAGTTTTATCAAAAACTGAAAAGAAATGTGTTAAGTCATATTTTTCAAAGTCAACTTAGGAGGAAGTCAAAAAGATAGGTTTGGATCAGTTTCACATGGCCACCAGTTTTGTAAACATCTTTCTAAGGATGATGTGAGTTGTTGTTTCCTGGACATTGTTCTCCTCTTTCAAGAGGATCCTGGCTAATTAGGTTAAAGTCAGCCTGGCAAGATGAATCCTTTGTCAAACAAAGTGTGAGATGCTGACCACTGACACCTTCTTCCTGGCTCAGTTCTAATTTTTCTATGTTTTTGCTGTGTCTCCCCACCATCACTCCAACAACCCTGCAAAACCTAACAGAGAACAGGCATTCCCAAACTGGCAATTATCCCGCTATACCACGAATATCTGTTATGGGGAACAAATTCCTTGAAACTACCTTTCAGAATGTGCTTTTAGAGAACAGTTTCTTATAAGATGGACTTGAAAAAAAGTGAATAATTCTGTTCTTTACTAGTTCATATTCTAAACTTTTTCTTAATTTTAAGTTTTGGGAGAAAAGAGAGGTAAAAATAAAGAAAAAAAAAAACCCACCTTGTTAATTTTTTAATAAATTATGGAGGAAAATCCAGGGCTTTTTCATTCCAGACTATTTCTTTCCTTACATTTTCAAAAGGAAGAAAAAACAAATATTAAAATGTCAATTCAGTTGTCTATACAGAGGCAGATATAGTGCTATTATAGATCCCTTAAGGTGCCTCAGATGAGGCTAGCAGGTATGGCACAGAACCTAGAGAACAACTACCCCTGTTCTGCAGTGTTGGCCGGAGCCTGGTTATGCCACTGTCTCTGTGTTTATGCTCTGGAAACTGAATTAATACCTATCATGGTTGCATGGAAAACAGCAAAGACAAAACATTGCCTAACATATCCAAAGTCTCAAAACTACAGGCAGGAGGTTTTAAAAGGAAAACAAAGACACTTTAAAACTTTTAAAGTAAATTTCTAAAGCTAGCTGAAATGTGATTCTGGAACAGTTAGGGATTTATATGACTGAAAATCACATTAACCTGATCTCTGACCTCTATTTACATCCCTCACATGAACAATTAGGAGACTGCACGATGCTTAACATAAACTCATGCCATCATTTTAATGAGAATAAGACTGGAGTGCTCCATCATTTACTGTTGTTGTCTGAACCCAAAGTTAGGGGGAAAAAAAAAAAAAAAAAAAAAAAAGAGAGAGAGAGACTGCCAGTAAAAA
This sequence comes from Antrostomus carolinensis, assembly GCF_000700745.2. Classification (NCBI taxonomy): domain Eukaryota; kingdom Metazoa; phylum Chordata; class Aves; order Caprimulgiformes; family Caprimulgidae; genus Antrostomus; species Antrostomus carolinensis. The sequence goes on from NW_010295646.1 coordinate 3,870, forward strand.
AGCAAACAAAAACCCACAAAACTAAAGACCTTAGAAACTATGCATTTAAGAAAGATTAGCATTTTTATACCATCTCTTAACCTGAAGCTTTTATTCAAATATTGGTAGAGGCAGTGAAGGCTTACCCAGTGTTTGCATTGTACTTTGTGTTAGATTATAGATGTCAAAACATTTAATGAAAATATAGCTGATCAGAAAGCCAGTTTTGTGTGGTACTTCACTAAAATATATATATATATATATATATATATGT
>NW_010295646.1:4177-13076 GCF_000700745.2 Antrostomus carolinensis
ACCAACAAAAACCCAACATGAGAATATTTGACACCCACTTAAAGTTTCAGAACACACTATTTTGCAAAGCCTCACAGAAAATTCAAATTAAAATCATTTTTGACTCCATCAGAAATCACTAGTTGAAGGAGACACTAACCTTAACATGCACTAGGTTAAAAGAAATTTCAAAGTCTTTACTCTTTGAAAAGGAAAAAAGCATGACCAAAACTTACATTATCTTAGCCTGTGAAGTTATTGAAGTGGAAGTATGAACTATAATAGCATTGGGATGCATTTTTTATTACACAAATTTATTGACCATAAACTTTGGAAATGTTTTATTATTATACAGAAGTGCCAAGCATCAATCACTTCCTCATGAAACAGCAAGGAAAGAAGATTGACCTCTCTGGCATTTATGAAACAGTTCAGGATATATTTGCATGTTTCCCAGAATCCTACAGCCACAAAATGACCCAGAAAGAGGAGAAGATGGTCTCTAGAGTCTGATCTGGGTGTTAGTTCTTCACTGCTGACTTTCCTAAAATGGATAAAAGTCAGGATGTCTATTCAAACAAGCCTAAACAAGATTTAACAAGAAAAAACAAGACAGACATGGATCTGCTGGACTGAGTCCAGAGAAGGGCCACAAAAATTGTCAGAGGACTGGAACACCTCTGCTATGAAGAAAGGCTGAGAGAGTTGGGCTTGTTCAGCCTGGATAAGAGAAGGCTCCAAGGAGACCTTATTGCAGCCTTTCAATACTCAAAGGGGGCTTACAAGAATGATGGGGACAGACTTTTTAACAGGGCCAATATTCAAGTAGGGCATAAATTACAGGTCGGGCGGAAAGGTCTTCCACAGGAAATTGCTTCCAATCTCAAACCCACACAAGCACAATTTATTTTCCTCCACTAAAGAGCCCAACCCATAATCTTTCCTCTGTTTTTGTGCTCTGTTTTTGCTTGAATGCATGTCTATGTCTAGTCACAGAAGAGTGGCCTTGGTTTTTTTTAGGGTGGTGATTGGCAGGATGAATTACCAGAATTGTAGAGTTATTTTATTTTTGTCATATTTATTTTTTATGTTCCAATACCTTAAAAAATAAACCAAATGCACACCTCCACCCCACCCTCAAAGTATCAGAGCACACACTGTATTTTCACTCCTGATCACAGGATGAAAAACTGGTGTCCGTTTTCAACCCTAGAAATGACTATCGACACCTCAATTTTTCCAATCTACATTTCAGACTTCCTCACAGAGAAAAGTTTTCAAGAATTTTCAAACGTTCATTCCCTGAGAAGCAAAGACACTTATGCAGACATGTAAAGGAGATACCTCATTTCAAAATTCACTGCATAAGGGAGACATTATGAAAATGTGCAGAGAAGCAGCTACCCCTGTTGTTACAGTGTGTTGAAGCATCCAGGTGATAACAGAACAGCTTTTTCCTCTCCATCAGCAGAAGAAACACTGCTTAAGCCTCTATATTCACGACATCTTTTTTGTCACTTCTTTTCTTAAGCTACTCTTGTTTGCTCAGTGTATTTAGCAGACATTTATCTCACTCTATCAGTAAAGATTAAAGACTCATACTACCCAGCAATCCAATTACCCTACATGAGAAAAGCAAATGTATCTTTGGCCAGTGCCCACAGAGCTCCAGGAATCCAACACAATAGAAAATGAAATCTAATTAATTGTGCGCTTTGATTTAGCTTCATCCATATCATTATTTCATTTGTTTCTAATGGCTATGTTAGCAGAGATTTAATAGTGTTAAATGCACAGAACCACTGCGTCAGCTTATCCTAAGGTGTGTGTTTGGATAATTATTTTTTAAAAGAATTGTAAGTGAAAAAAGTTACCTGTGGTGGGATGCTCAAAAGAGAGGAAGACAGTTACAGAGCCTTGGGATAACATAGCACTAACACAGAAATCCGAGTGTTTCACCAGTTCCACTAGTCCTCATTTTACATTTAGGGAGAAGAGGACTCTCATCACATTTTATTTTTTTTTGCTTCTTCAAACACGCACTTTCACATGATCTAATAAAGCCTCTGGGTGAACTCCAAAATAGCACAACACTTTTGTCAGAATCCCAGAGGCAACTAGTTATTTCAGTAAGGTTTTGTGAAAACAAAACCCAAACCAAATCAAACAAAAAACCAATCCCCAACACAACCCCACAACATAGCACTATAGATAAATGAGTTTGCATGATACCATGACAAGCACACTGGGGAGCAGAAGGAAGGCCTGTGGTCCTGCCTACGGGTATTGTGGAACCATGCTGGGTGTCAAGGCTGGAACAGAATCACAGAAGAGCTGTGAGACAAGCCAACACTTGTGTAAAGCAGCAGAAACAAAGAAAGTCTCTCAATATCATTTAACAAATATAGTGTTATAAAGCAACTTGCCCACAACTGACAGGTTAAGTTTTTAAAATAATGAGAGACAATGGTTGGAAATGTAAAACAGACAAAAAAAAAAAAAAAAAAAAAAAAAACTACAGTAAAGTTCCAAAATACATTGTTAACAGCAAAGTGATCAGCCATTAGGAGAAACTACTAATAGATGTGGTAAAGTCTTCATTATCTGTGACTGCTGAATCAAGGTTAAAGCTGTCTAAAATATATGGCATAACTCAAATAGAAGTTATAGCATAAAAACACATGGAATGCATTAAACCAAAGACCAAATTAGGCAGTAATAAAGTTTCTCCTCCAACCTGGAAAGTAATTGAAAACTACATTATTTTCTTGAACTTATTAATTCTAGACAAGTCCTTATAAGTGTCTTACTGTCTCTGAATAGTTTGTCTTTAGGAAAAGAACATTTTTTAGCCTTTAAATGGTTAATAACTTGTTTAATCAATGCTTCAACTTTGTGATATACCAGAGCTCTAGGAAACAAATTGGAAGAGAACAGCATCTGTTTCACCAAATAAACAATCTCTTATGAATATCAACATTCATATTTTCCCAAAGCATATATGAAATTTAGTTGCATAACTCCACACTTTTTTAAAAGGCAAAATCACCACCCATGATGCCAATAGATTTTTAATAACTGAATGCACTCTATTGTTTCCTATTGCCCTAAGTCTTTTCCTTGTTTTCTTACAGTGTAAGTTTCTAGGATATAAAGCAAGCTTCCCTCGGCTTTCATCTATGGTGAGCACACAGGTTTACAGCAAAGTGTTTTCTTGCACACAAACCTTACTCATGGCCATGGCTGCACCAGGGGAGTCAACATGTAGGAATAGAGAACTACAGAGATGATGCTGACTTCCACATATTTTTCAATTCCAAACCAAAAGCCCTCCTCCAGAGAAATGTGACAGAATACCTGACATGGCAAAAATCTCTACTTTTACAGAGCTACTGAGCTACCAGACAGTTGCATCCAAAAACTCCATATAGAGAAACTGCTGTATCCCCATGGTAACAACCAGAACAGCAAATTGTTACACAAACTCATGCTATGTTTGTGTATGTGTGTGCACATATGCTGCATTATTAACACAAGGATGTGACATATGCTTCTGACCTTCAGTCTATGGTCCAGTGCCAGTTAAAGGCGAGAGAATGCAGCCAGACTGCAGTCCAATAACAGCAACAGCTTTACTAGTGTCATGTTTATCTTCAATAAAAGGCAGCACCCAGACCAGGTATCATGTGTAGGATAGGCTCAAGCCACAATGGAAACAGGATGGTAAACCCACCACCAAACACTGACTGTTTCATTTGCTCTGAAGGCAATGCTCCTAGCCCTTAATGTTACTTAAAAACAAGAAAAAAAGAGGCATATTTGTAACAAAATAAAGACAACCCGCCCTCCAAACACATATATACATACAGTTTCAGGCACATCTGGGAAGGAGATTCACACACAAACTTAAAGAAAATACATTTTGTCTTTTCCTGTGCTGTTTTACAACAAAATATTGTTAATTTGATGTTGGCCTTTGCTCGCCATTGATTAAGTGCCAAATATAAATGAAATTCTGTGTTCATATTGTAAACTACATACAGGTCGTTTTAACTCCAAAGTTGAAGAATAGGAAAGGCCTGAGACAGAAAAGAAAATCAAGAAGGAAAAAAGAAAACAAAAACCAGCAACAAAACCACAAAGGAGACAAGGACATGATGCCAGTTCAAAGAAAATGTAACACAAAGATGATTCCAGCTATTTGAAGCTCATGTATTGGTACTGAAGTTGCCTATTTTATTTTTATTGAGGTTGGTCCTAAAGACAGATACAAAAGGAAAGTTACTCAAAAGATCAATTCTATTCTCCAAGTTCCCAGCAGGTCCACAGCATCTGTCAATAAAATAACCGATGTGGTATTTTTTGTTCTATGCAGTGCGGTCTCAAAACTAGAATAAAGTATTATAAGAAATCATATAAAGAGTCATGCAAAGCCATTGTAAAATTGAAATTCTTCAGAGAACTTAATGAATGAAGCTAGAAGATAACTCACGCAGTTCTCCTTTGCCTCACAGGAGAAGTGCAAAAGGGCATCCCATACAGATATTTCACAAACAAGACTTTCTGTGTGAATCAGAAGCTAAGGTCCCACTGAAAGGATTCCAAAGTGACAAGAGGCACAACTATCTAGGTTTTCTTAAAAAAATCATCACTTAAATCTTTCCAAAAGACAAAAATGGCTAAAACAATGTGGGATTTACCTAACAAATGGGTAAGATCTGAAGTGAACATAATCTATCAGCTGGTCAATATACCTATATATGAAGCAATTACAGAATAATCAAACAGTTTCTTCCTCTGTAAGTAAACTGTTCTGATGAGTAAAAACTGGAAGCCTGCAAAGTCATTTCCTCTACTTGGTCTTCATGAAAGAGCAGACAGACTGTAAAATTTTGCAAGTACATACCTGTCTGTAACGCACCAAGGCAAATAGAGGTAGCGATCATGAGTGAGACCTTAAGAGGTTACACACAGCTTACCTTTCACTAGGATCCTCAAGGCCCTCATGCAACTCCTTCTTAAGGGAAGGTGATTTTTGTTTTTTTCCAATCATAAATGTGGCATCTCAATTCAGTGCCTGCGTGCTAACCTCCTGCAGATGCAGTGGTCTAAATTTAGGACCCAGGTTTTCAGAGTCAGCATTGACTACAGTCCCCTGTTGGCATCAGGTATGACAATTTAATTTCTTTCAGTGATCGGCCTTTTTATTTAACAGTTGTGCATGATCCTGAAAAAAATACCCATAGTGTTTATCTGAGTTTCTATCAGGTTCTTAAAACTTGGCATAACTGCTATTGAGGCAATAGCACCACAAGTTCCATGAACTGAAAAAAAACCCAGAAAATCTACGTAGGCTTTTGATACCACTCAGAATAGTCACTGGTGTGCAACAACTAACTAGTCTCATTTTATTTCCATAAAGAAATGGAGCTTGATTTTGTATGACACATAACCTCTCTCCCCAAAATTTGCAAGGTAGTTGTGACTTTTAATTGCTTTCTTATTGTTTTTTTTATTATTCACTGTAATAAGTCCCTTCAAGAAGCTGAGCTATAGCTTGCCAACTGCATCTTCCACCAAATTCAATGGGATTAGCAAGTGTTCAGCAGCTGCCTGGATGTGGTTCCTTGATGTTTTGACGGTTATGCTATGCACATCACTCTCACATATTAGAATAACACCTTGGAAATCAATAAGACAAGTAAGATGAAAAAACCACTGTTGTTCAAGTCTATTTCTCTGTTTCTTCCAGATGAAGATATGTTGGAAACCAGAGCTTATTTTCATGTTTGGTTTTGTGTAGGTACTTGTGTATCATACTGGCCCTCACTGGTTTGCCCTTATATAATTGTAGACAAATATCTTCCACTTGCAGCTCTTTTACTTCATTTCATGATTTACGTTTTTCAGCCAAGCACACGTTTACCTGCAGTGATACAGCCTTGGACACCAACAGCAATCAACAGGCCTCATATGGGGCTCACAAAGAGGTTCCTCAAGATCAGCCAAAGCACTAACTGTCAAGAAATTGAGTCTAACAAAGCAATGTGGCGTGAGCCAACAGTGTCTGTAAACACAAGTGCACCAGTGATGATTCAAGAGACTGCAGGTGTCATTCTGACACAGTTCCACCATTTACTAAAATTTGCTCATATGTTCTTGCTGCCTAGAAACATCAAAGTATAAAGATAGCATAGTACTTGGATATCCTGAGGTGCCTTTTGCCTGCAAAGACATTGGCAGCACTCAAACAAGAAATCAACACAAGAGAAAGCGGTGTAGAATCAAGCTCCTTGCAGGTTTCATGCCAATGTTAGCCCAGTCAAAGAACAGCGTCCCTCATGTGCCCTTCTTAAGCAGTAGCATCAAGGGTGAGCTTTGAGCAATGGAGTTGACGCTGGTTATGGAACCATTCTCCAAACCTAAGTTACAAGGGGCTGTCAGCACCTTTCATCAACATGTATCATATTGCTTAGCTAATGGAGCTTGGAAAGGATCTACTATTTTTCCATATTTTTCCCATTATTGTAAATAGATGAGATTCTGCTCCAGGTCACATATGAAAGATGAAAAATTAGGAGGAAGAGACATTAATAAGTGTAGAGAATGCGAAGAAAGAATGTGATTGCTCTTATTTCTTTGCCTCAGCAAGGTGTGTTCTCCCCCTTGACAAAACTAGAAGTTGTCCTGAGAAGCAAGCTGAAGTTATCTGGTGAGCAAGAAGGGAAAAGCATTCAAAAGAAGCAATACTTATAGTGAAAGCTCCAATTTTTTTCTGGTTTCAACATTGTATCAGCATTCATTTTTTCCTAAGCCTGAATGCTTGAAGTGTTATAAGAAATTTATCTATCTTTTAAAGAAAATAAAAATTCCCAAGAGTGGAAAACTAAATAATATTTTCAAAGCATCTGTGATTCTAAATCTCTTTTTTAAAATAAAAAAAAAATCTTACATAGTGTCATGGATGTGAAATTTAAGGGTAAAACAAAACTTTAAGTTTTCACACAGAGGTTACTAACATTTTATTAAAGCAGCTCATACAGCTGAAAACAGAAGTGTTTTTATAAAAAAAAAACAAACCTCTGTAAATCCTAGAAAATTAACCAAAACCTACATTCTTAAAAGCTCTATTTTTTATTACTACTTTTAATCCAAATTTTAGCAATCCAATCTGTATACTTAAAACAGAGTTACTGAATTTCTCACCATTTAAACCTGTGTAAATACCCTTCAAAACCATGGCAGCGCTTGAGAACAGAGAATCTTAACACAGATGTAGTCTGCCACCATTTGCAGGCTTAGATGGTTTGTAGTGGATTTCTTCTCAAATTAGTTCCACCTTTTCCTTCTGATAGAAACCAATTTCAGCTTTCAGTCTTCCCCAGCTGATGTATGTTATGTATGTATTATATATGTATATGCATATGTTTTTGTTGTTCATTTTATAAGGAAAACCAAAACAAATCTAAGAACAGATGAACTTCCTGTGACTTGTAGACCTGACATGAAGTACTATGAGAAATTTAAAGCATCCTTGCTCTGGGGAATTAACTTGTAAGTTGTTGGTATTTTCTATTATTTTTAATAAACTAGTTAGATGTTTGAAAACAAAATGAGCACAAGAGAAATTATAACCTTGTAACTACCATAGCCCTGTCTGCTGGATTGAATCCTCAGGGAACCATTTAATATCCAGATGCACAAAAATACATTTAAATAATGTAAGGGTTGGGCTATGCCACAAACCAACAGATGCTGGGCAATTCAAAGTTAAGGATGACACTTCATCACCACTGTTCTTAACAAGAAGGAAAAGCATGAAAATTAAGGACATAATTCCAGCCTTTCAAATGAATTCTTCAGGGTTTATAGGTTTGTTACAATCGTAATGGTATTTTAAGCACAGTTTTCTGTACGTTAAATGCCAAAAATCTCTATACTCAGGCAGTATTAATTTCACAAAACAAAGAAAAGCAAGTGATAAAATTGAAGATTCAGATTCCCAGTGAACTGCTAAATAAAACACTGTAAAAATCCTACCATATTTTTGGGAGGGTAGTGGGAAATAGAGTACGATGGTGTGAACATCCATCATGCCAAATGCAAACACAAAATGTGATACTTGACAGAAAACAGAAAAAGAATGACATTGAAATGTTACCTATATAGGGAACATAAAACATTGTGGATTGATCCATCTGACATAAATAGCTCTGTCTCAACTCTCATTTTATAATTCTTTATTTCTGATGTAAATACACTAACAGCAGTAAGAGTCAGAAGGCATCAAGCTTACATGAACAGTTAGTTGTGAGACAATGAGTCTTGGTGGTATTTATTTTAAAGGATAGAATTGAACAGTTATTTTCTCATCTGCAGAGACTAACTGTATGCCTGAAAATAACTAGATTTAATATAAATTATATAGTAAACAAAAAGCCATGTGATACAAAGTACTTAACACCTCTAGTATGAGTTAACCACTGTAGACACTGTTGATGTGATCACTTCTTTGTTTTTCGCAATTCATTCCAGCTATGTAATTTATTAACCTCTGAGAAGCCCATATGACTCTCCCAAATATTTTTATGGGAAAGAAAAATGAGATCACTTCCCAGTCATACTTCATCCTCTTTAGAAAGGAGGAATGAAAGAAAGGAAAACTACTTGAAGAACAGTAATATTTATAACTAAGAACTCAGATTTTCACTTTGCTCATTAGTTGAGTCCCACCCACAACACAGGACTATATACATAGAAACTTTACAAAAAAAAAACAAAGAGAAAAAAAGAGACTTAAGCAATAAGAAACATGGACTTTTGTGAAGCTGAAATAAAGAAAGAGACAAAAAGAAGTGGAAAAAGAAGCAAAAATATCTAGTTCAGGAAAGCCTCACCTCTGTCCCTGGGAAGGTGATGG